>NC_041393.1:620991045-621038120 GCF_002162155.2 Triticum dicoccoides | reverse complement strand
CCCGCATTCATGGCGGTCGCTCACCTTGAAATCCACCCCGCCGCAACCAGTTTCCAACACCACTGTGTCTCCAACCCGAGCAACGTGACATGGCATCCAAACTACCGAACTCGATGAAATTTCCTCCCGTGCATGCAATCTCCGACTGTCAACAATCCTATCATCTTCATCTAGCAACAGAATCCTCTGAATCTCACCTTGGATAAGGAGAGATCCCCTGTGGCAGCATAGCAATCCTGCCGCCAAGAGATTCGAAATGTACAGGACCGGCCAGCACTCCTTGCTCCTATCATCAGCCTTCGGGGGCTCGCCGTCGCGTGAGCTCTCATCCCCGTGGAGTTCATCATTGCCCACCGCGCCACCTTTCTGTTTGCCTCTCAGGTTGCGTGTCGCGCGAGCCATCTCCTAAACCTTCGGACTATGTAGCCGATCGGTGCAATGGCCGTTCGCGCTGGAAGTTTTGCAAGCCCTTGGCTTTGGTAGGCGATGGATTACGTGGATAGCATGCTTGTTCTCCACTGCCTCAACTCGGATCCTTGTCAACGGCGTGCCAGGGGCCCCAATCGGGAATAAGAAGAGGTTTAGGCAGGGTGACCCGATGTCCCCGATGATGTTCATCTTGATGATGGAACCACTTCAGCGGTTATTTGCCTTAGCGGATAGTCAGGGCCTGCTCTCGCCATTTGGGGGGGGGGGGGCAAACCAACGGGCCTTGATCTTCGTGGATGATTTAATGCTTTTCCTGCAACCGGAGGCCCAAGATCTTCACATATGCAATGCCATTCTCGGCTCATTTGCGGGTGCGTCGGGGCTGCAGGTAAACAGGGCAAAGACTTGCGCGATACCTATCAGGTGCTTAGAGGAGCAAGTGGACCGAATTTCTGAGCTGCTTGACTGTCCTGTGGGGGCCTTCCCATGCCGCTACCTTGGCTTCCCGCTTAGCTTGAGGAAACTGATGACAGCACAGCTCGATGATCTGGTAGTCCAGGTAGCGAGAAAGCTGCCTTCTTAGAGGGGGGCATCCTGCCCCGAAGCAGTCGGTCGGTGCTGGTGAAAGCGGCATTGTGTGCCATCCCAGTCCATGCAATGCTTGCTCTACAGATACCTCCCAAGACAATCAAGGCGATCAACAAGATCTGTCACGGATTCCTTTGGGCGGGAGCAGCGGAGGCTAATGGTGGCCAATACAAGGTGGCATGGAAGTCCGTTTGCACTCCAAAATGGGCTGGTGGGCTAGGTGTCCCGGATCTACAATGTCTCAATGTTGCCCTTCAAGCGAGGTGGCCATGGCTACATAAAATGGACGAGCAAAGACCATGGGAAGGGGTGGAAATTAGGGTTTCAAAGGAAGCCATGAGGCTGTTTCAGGCTGTAGCGCTCACTACGGTCGACGATGGCCATCGGGCAATCTTCTGGGAAGATAGGTGGATCGGTGGATACAGGGCTCAAGAGATCACGTGGAGTCTGTATCAGCGCGTGCCTAGGAGAACGAAGAGGGCTATGACGGTTGCGCAGGCACTTGCGGATGGTAGCTGGGCTGCATGCATCAGACCGGACATGGACGAGGCCGCTCTTCAGGAGTACCTGGCTCTGTGGTCAGCGACGGCTGTGGTTCATCTCACACTGGTCTCGCGAGACTCTGTCAGATGGGCATGGGAAGACACTGGTCAATACTCTGCCAAATCGACGTATGCGGCAAAAGTCTGGGGCATGGAGCGGGCACCCTACGCCACCCTGGCTTGGAAGTCCAAAGCTCCGCTTCAATGCCATTTTTTCAACTGGTTGCTGGCCTGGGATCGATGTTGGACGTCTGACAGGTTGGCTGGCGAGGGTTACCCCATCAGGCGACTTGCCCCTTTTGCGATCAGGGCGAGGAGACGATCAATCACATCACGCTAACTTCTGTCTTTGCCCGAGTGGTGTGGGTCGCCGTGCTTGCAACGCTGGGCAAGCCAGATTGGGCACCTGGCCATGAGGACTCGATCGTCGAATGGTTCATGGCATGCTCGTCTCCAGGGATTCATCAGAGGGATGTCACCACCATGATCTCTCTGTGCCTCTGGGAACTGTGGAAGCATAAAAACAAGATCGTGTTTGAGGGCGCCTCCCCATCGATGGCAATGATGATTACGCGCATTGAGACCGAGGGCAGAGCTTGGTCGCGAGCTGGAATGTTTAAGCACGACATGGCTTCTTTCTTGTCGGTGCTTGCTAGGTGGGATAGCGCGAGTAGCTAGATCAGCGTCGGTCATATGGGGCACGGTAGCGGTAGTGTCGATTTCATCAAGTGTGACCACATGTAAACTTTGACCTTGGTGGATGGGGCTCTTCCCCCCTCTCCTTCTTTAATGCATGATACGCACGCTAGTGCGTATTCTAGAAAAAAAAAGAATGTAAAACATAGGAATATAAGAAAACATAGGAATGGGAAATGATCACAACTGCAAAACATAGGATCAGAAACGTATGTTCGGATGGTCATGGGAGAAACGAAGGTATGCATACTGTTCCATGAATATTTTATTTGGCCACGACTTGATTGTATATTGCCTTCCTCATCCAGCTCAAAATGGACACACAATAGTATTACTCCCTCCGTTCCGAATTACTTGTCTTGAATTTGTCTAGATACGGATGTATCTACACTCATTTTAGTGCTAGATACATCCGTATCTAGACAAATCTAAAACAAGTAATTTGAAACGAAGAAAGTATTATTTTATTCGCATGCAGCCAACCTCTCCTCGGTCTTCCACCAAAAAAAGAGAGCTGAGCTGATGTTTACAATCCTCAGGAATCAGAACTGTTGAGAGGAAATTCCTCAACTCTCCTCCTCCAAGAAAGAAAGGTAGGGTTTCTGCCTCTCGCCGGCGCCGCCGCATGTCCGCCTCTTCTCCGGTGGCCCTAGGGCTATGGGGGCGCGGTGGATCCTGCCAAGGGCCGGCGGGAGGGCTCCGTTGTCAGTCGTTTTTTTCTGTCTTGTTAGGGTTTGTGTCATGCTCAGGAAGGCGAGACGGTGGCGGCTGCCTGAAGATGGAATAAAGGTCTCCCCGCCTAGCCCCCGTTCCGGCGGTGCATCTAGCATCGTTGGTGGGCGTGTGGAGGTGTGTCTCCGGCGGATCTATCTTTGGTGGATTTGCTCGGATCTCGTCGTTGTTCGTTTACGTTCGTGTGTCTTCGGGTTGAATCCTTCCAACCTATGTTATTCTTCATCGGCGGCGGTTGTTGTTCTGGTGCGCTGGTCCTATGGGGCCTTAGCACGACGACTTCCCGACTGTCTACTACAACAAGTTGTGCCCGACTCCGGTGATGGAGGGGTGATGACGGCGGCGCGCCTTCGGCTCGCTTCAGTGCTTGTAGTCGTCGCTAGGTGGTCTACGGATCTGAATGTAATTTTTATTTCTGCTGTTCGTTGTACTGCCATGAAGATGAATAGATTGGAAGTTTTTCGAAAAAAAAAAAGAGAGAGGAAATTCCTTAAGAATACTGTAGCTGTTTTCTTTGTTCCGGACGCTGCCAAGGACATTTCCCTATAGGAACTGAGTTCCTTTGGAATTCCTGTAGAAATCCTGCAAACCGAACGTGGCCTTAATTGCACTACCAACGAATCGAACCCACGGCCTCCTTCACAAATAAACACGTCACAACCACCAGGCCACTAACCGACTTGTGCAGTGTATCATCGTTTTACTCTTCTATTGTTTGTCAGTTTGTTTTGTTCTCTTTCTTTTCTTTTTTTCTGGTTCTTTTACCTTTTCTTTTATTTATTTTCTTAAATGCACAGTTTTTTAGTTCATGAACTTTTTCATTTTTTGATGAACTTTTGTGAAAATTTGATGAACTCTTTTCTCAAATCGATGAACTTTTCCCATTTTTGGTTGAACTATTTTTGAAATCGATGAAAATTTTCAAATTTGATGAATTTTATCAAATTTGGTGAACTTTTTTCAAAAATCGATGAACTCTTTTCAAATCCAATGAACTTTTTTAAGAAATCGATGAATTATTTTCAAATTCGATGAACTTTTTTCAACTTCGGTGAACCTTTTTTGAAAATTTCGTTAACTTTTGTTCAAAATCCATGAACATTTTTGAATTCGTAAACGCTTTCGTTTTTGGTGAGTTTTTGGTTTTTTATATTAATCAACATGAAGAAAGTATAACATATGTTAATGTTTGTACTAAAGGAGAGCTCAAATAGAGTTATTTCCTAATATTAGGCAACAAACGGAGTTGGTATAGTGGTGAAGGCTCTTGTTGGGCCGGCCTGCTACACGATGTGTGCAAGCGCCAGGAGCGCTGGCCGGCGCTTGCAGCGCCCAATAGGAGCTCCCGAGCTCTTAATCAGCGATGTTGACGCGGGTTGCCGATCCTAGCACTCACACGCGCACGATCGTGGGCTGGCCCAGATCGCTCGATCGTCCTCGTCAGTCCGCCCCCCGGTCGCGCCTGCTTTGCTCGCTCTATAGATTTGGAAGGTCGCGTTAGTTGAATAGTTAACTAGTCCATCGTTGACTTTGGAAAAAATACGCAAAAAGTATAAAAAAATCATGAATTCAAAAATGTTCATGGATTTAGATTTTTTTTGAGAAACTTACAAAAGTTAACAAATTCAAAAAAAGTTCATTGAATTTGGAAAAAGTTCATCCATTTTAAAAACAGTTCATTCAATTTGGAAAAATGTTCATCAAATTTGAAAAAAGAATCATCGAAAAATGAAAAAAGTTAATAGAATTTTAAAAAAAGTTCATCAGTGTTCAAAAAAGGTTCATAAAAAAAGTTCATCGATTTGAAAAACAATCTCATAAAAAAAGTTCATTGTTTTGAAAAAAAAAGTTTATAAAAAAAGTTATCCATTTGAAAAATAATTTCAGAAAATCGAATTACTTTCATCGGATAAGGAAGAAAAAACAGAAAAGGAAAAAGGAAAAAAGGAAAGACGGAAAAAGGAAAGAAGAAAATTTGGAAAAAGATACAACTAATTAGGTCGGGCTAAGTGGCTGTGCGGTTAGTGCAGGAGTAATGCTACCGATTCATTTGTATGTTTGCCAGTGTGTTTAGCATTATTGATTAGTGCATTGTCCCTCGAAGCAGGAGGTCACCGATTCATTTCACTCTACGGGCACAGTTTTTTGCGTTTAAAAAAAAAACAGATAACGGAAGGGGAGTTGGGCCGCCAAGCGCGGAGGAACTTCAGCTGACCCGATTCATCATCTGGGCGGTGCAGTGCGTCGGATAGGGAGGCGGAGGTGTCGAGGTGAAGGGAGCAGATGGGAGGGCTCGCGTTCAGGCACTGGGCCATCGTGGCGTCGGTCCTAGGTGGCTTCCGTGCAAACCCTGGCCGGTAGGGAAGGAGGTGGAGGAGAACGGTGGAGACGGCTCTGCAAGCTAGCGCCATGCCCACGGCGGACTGGCACAGCTCCTCGGCACACTCAACAGGTGCCCTCGTGGCACTTTTTTTGCCAACTCGGTCCGACGGACGGGCTCGAACAATTAATGACATCATCAAAGCAATTAGCATTTATCATCAGTATTGTTTGCCGGTGTCGGTCTTTGCGTACGGTGATGTTTGCGAAAGATTGTAAAGGGGTGATTTTCTGATAATGACACCGTTATTGTGGTGACCTTTTGCATTTAAACTCAATTGCATACCAGTCAGCTAAACCAGCGTGTAAGTCTGTTTTGCGCAAATGCTAGAACAAGGGTGCATGAATGTCCAATTGTTTGTGTAGGATTCATACCCGTGAAAAAATTGTAATCCTTGGCCCCTTAGAAAAAAAACTGTAATATGTAAATTTTAGCTGCTGCTCCTGTTGCATGGAAGTACATCAAAGTTTTCGCAAATTAACCTATAATTTCCCAGTTTACATATGTAAGTATTTGGTTTGTGTGCCTCAGATAAGAGAAATTGATCTTTTTCAGAACGGTAGAGGAGCAATTTCCCTTTTTTTCACGAATACTAGCAGTTTGTCAACTTGATAGACAAAAGGCATACCTACAGTCTTTGTATAGTGGGATATCATTCTTTTTAGTCCAGTTGGTTTTTTTAAGCTTCGGGTTCGATCTATGAAGGGCATTCTTGAGCTTTATCTGTATTCTAAGTCTTCTTTAGTGCATAAATGGAACAACTATCCTCGGGTTTGTTTTTCTCCCTTTGATTCATGCCGAGTATCGATCGAGCACAGTTATGACGCAGATAATTTCTGGTAAACAACGCCAGTGTAAGAAAGACTTTTCAGTGTTCTCTTTTCTGCAGCCTGACCCTGATGAAAGGAGTTATTTTTGCGAGCATCATGAAAGGAGTTTCACTGAAAGGAAGTTACACACTAGCCGTACTATTATGAACTGAAGCAAACGAGCAGTTCAGCTGGAACTACTATTTCCATTCACTCAGTTATTTCAAAAAAGCATACAAAACATGAAACCTGCTTTTCTTTTTTGCGACTACAACATGAAAACTACTCCCTCCGTTCCAAAATAGATGACTCAACTTTATACTAAAGTTAGTATAAAGTTGAGTCATCTATTTTGGAACGGAGGGAGTAGTTGCTATGTTTATTCAACCAAAAGCCAAAACTTTCACCTATACACAACTAGTAAGTAGATTCACTGCCCCACGAGAAAGCATGCTCATATCTTCTTCAGCCTAATTTGAGCACCATGCTGCGGCTGCAGGGTTATCACGGTGTACGGTGCATGGACGTAGGACGGCGAGAGCTCGAAGGAGAAGCGCTGGAGGATGATGCTCAGAGCCATCTTTGCTTCCAGCAACGCAAAGTTCTGGCCGATGCATATCCGAGGACCCCCTCCAAAAGGAAAGAATGCCGCCGGATGCTTCGCTGCATTTGAGATGCCATCAGCAAACCTCTGTGGATTGAATTCCCTTGCATCTTTTCCCCAAATATCAGGGTCATGGTGGATAAAGAGAATTGGCAACATAAGGTTCACGCCTGCCGGATATTTGATGCCGCCAAGCTCCATTGCCTTGTAAGTTCTTCTCGTGAGGAAGGTTATTGGGGGGTACAACCTAAGAACCTCATAAAAAATCATTGTTACCTGCAAAATAATACACAATATCAAGAACATTACTCCAACCATTCTAGACTTAAAACATCACATTATCATCAATTTCGCACTTACAATCTTCAGGCGACCCAAGTTCTCAAAATCAGGTGTGGTTCTTCCAAAGTGATGCAACACTTCCTCTCTTGCCTGCTCTTGCCACTCTGGGTGCATGCTTAGCACAATTAGTGTCCATGTGAGCAAGACCGATGTTGTCTCCATACCTGCAAAGTAAAATAGCTTGCATTCCTGAATTATATCTTCAATACTCAGTCCTAGATTTGCCTTCCCATTTGATTGTTGCATATTTGACTCCAACAGCAATCCTAGCAAGTCATCGCTGCTAGCTTCACCATTTTTAATAGCTCTTTCCTTTTTCCCAATAATGCCTCGCAGAATCATGCGGATCTCACGATCAATTGCTCTCATCCTTCTGTTGTTCTTTGTTGGGAAGAACCTGAAAATGTTCTGACATGTCAGCATTTGAAAGAAAATCTTGATTGCTACTCCCTCTGTATCTAAAAGGTCTTATATTAGTTTACAGATGGAGTACTATTTATCTTTACCATCGAAAGACAAAATGTTCCTTTGATCAGCCATTTTTTTAATGAACTCTTCACTTTATGAAAAAAAGTCTAGTAGTTTCCTTTCAAATTTCACTTGAGCGCCTCTAAGGGGAGTTAAACTGCATGTGCCTAAAATACCTATTTTTCGTCAAATGCCACAGACCATATATGCAGTGCACTACTCCATTTGCTAGAAACGTTATGAGCTTGTGATGGAAAGTTTGTAAGTACTCATGTCTGCAAGTCGAAGGATTTTTTGTTTTTGTGAAAGAAAAGAACTTACCAATAGCCTGGGATAAAAAGTGTCTGAAATGCCTGTATCAGCCGTTCACCTAACTCCCCTTGCAGCTGGAATATTTTCATCCCCTCCTGAAAATTGCTACCAAATGCTGTTCTCGAGATGACATCTCCGGTAAGATTCTGGAACTCAGGACAGAAGTCAATCTCACATGATCCGTCAGCGGACATCGAATTCCCCCATCTTGTAATCATCTCTTCACAGCAGGCAGAAAAAACTGGCAGCATCCTCTGCAAACGAAACATATCAGCATATGAAAAGTGTGCATTATCCTGCATTTATTTTTTTGACCCATGCATGTTGCGACTCAAAGTGAGAAAATAATGGAAGCCACTAGAAATTCTCACTGAACGGGTACCTTTATCTTCTCATGGTGAAATGCAGGATTGAGGATTCTTCGGTGCTTTGCCCATTTCTCTCCTTCATGATTTGCAAGCCCGTTGGCTAGCAGCTTCCCAATACGGGTGCTCCTCTGTTTCCCGAAGTGCCCAAACTTGTTGGACAGAATTTCTCTCACTAATTCTGGGTCTGGAATCATCACCCTTGGCGTTGGGCCAAACCAAGTGAAGGACACTTTCCCTGCATTCGTAAATAGATATTCCGTTATTTTTTTTTATTTTTTGCGAGAAAGATATTTTGTGATATGACAACTGAAGTGCATGATGTAGTTTGTTAGTAGCTCCTGTGTAGCAAGATACATCCCCACAAATATCCTACACATATGCTGTGTATCAGAGGTTCAGAGCAGATCCCGGAAGAACAAAAAAAAAGAGAAACTGCACAAATACACTACTTTTGGGGCTGTGGTACCACAACTCTAGGACTGATCGGTAATAAAAGAAAAGCATTGCTTTGATTAGTCAATTATAAGCAGACTTATGACATTTGGGTCCCATGTTAACTGACTACAGCAATGGCTTGGCTTTGAGCACATGGTTTTCTATGAGGAGAGTTCAAAGCGTCTGAAAAGAAGTTCCGACAACTGTTAGTGTGCAGTGTGCACCCAGTTTAGTTAATCTCCAAACAAACACATGCTCGGACGCAAAGTGATGCAGGCAGCTGGCTCAAAGCGCAAGCACTACTCGTCCTGACGTCACAAAAATGAAGAACTTCAGAATTTCAGGACTGAAAAGCTTACCGTGCTCCTTGATGGCGTTGGAGAACATGGGCAGCACGCGGGGGGTGATGTCGTGGGAGCCGAGCGGCATGGGCCGCGACCGGGCCACAGCGTTGCACCGGGCGTTCTCCGGTATGTCGCCGGTGAAGAGGCGGTACCGGGTGCCCCTGATTCCCTGGGCCCGGAGAGCCCGGCCCAGCCGCCGCGGCGTCCACCACGCCCACTCCAGGACCCAGGCGGCGAACCACAGCAGCGCCACGGCCGCCGCGGCGCCGGCGACGCCCCACGGAGAGCGAGAGGCGTCCGCCAGCAGCATCCGGAGGCCCTCGGTCGCCATCGCTAGCTAGGAGAGGAAAGCCAGGAGAAGCACGGCCGCTCGTACCTGTGTGGGCTGTGGTGGCAGGGGTTAAATACATGTCGGCTGGCGTGACACGTACTACTATGCTGTCGCTGTAGCTGTAGTTGATTATTATCCTTCTAGAATCCAGAGGCGTATGCTACTTGGATCTCACGCATTGAAGCGCTGAGCTAGCAGTGACAGTATGGTCGCACACTCGTCAGTCGATCAAATCTAGTACAATAATCCGGCCTGTCTCGTTCATGCGCGTCAGGCGTTACGTCACGGGAAGCCCCGGGCCAAGGGAACCTCGCCTTGGCCTGCAAGCTCTCAGTGGCGGTGATCGAAGCACTTCCGTCAGGCTTGTTTGTCCTGCGCTCCTGATCGCGGCTCCTCCGGTTGGCACCTTGTGCGCCGGGTAGGGAAGAAACGCGGCGCCTGCTGCAAGCCACATCTTTTTTTCTCGAATATGTACGAGTGTGCACATCATATACTCCCTCCGTTCTAAAATAGATGACTCAACTTTGTATTAACTTTAGTATAAAATTGAGTCATCTATTTTGAAACGGAGGGAGTATTAAAGAAGAAAGGCAAAGAAGGCCTCCGCTACAAGTTACATTTACATGTTCATGCGGCTTTTAGCGAGCACCCACTCCACCCAGGACACCGCTACCCTACTCCTCCCTCGTAGCCCGCCTATGCAATCTACCTAAGAAAACCTTCAAATCCGTCTTGATTAGCCCGGCCGTAGCTCACACTTTGGCCTCCGTCTTCACCTTGTTGATGAGTCTCACAATCGACGGGGAATCACCGTCAAAGACAATGGCATTACGATGCTTCCATAGCTCCCCCATGACTAGTAGCAACACCGCACGCAAGTCCTTAGTGCACGTAGTATTGCCCACACATCTAGTACATAGCCACTCTGCAAGTGTGTCCTCCTGATTCGGCAGCCAGTCCTCCCTGCCAGGTGCCTCTCCAACTACCATCCATGCCGTCTTGGCGAACACGCACATGCGCAACATGTGGTTTATTGATTCCTCTTCCTGATCACAAAAAGGGCATGCGTCTTGGTGCGGTAGACCCCTCCTGGCTAGCCTGTCCGAGGTCCAACACTGATTCTTTAGGGCCAACTACGCAAAGAAGCGGCATTCCAACGGCGCCCTCGATTTCCATGCCAGCTTCGATGTTGGAACCTCCTCACGTCCCCAGAATCTGCTTGCATACGCCGATCTCACGGTGAATTGGCCATGCGTATCCCAGGACCAACGCACCTCGTCCTGCTCCCCCTCTATGGGCACCCATGCAGCCACCCTACTCCACAACTCCAAGAACTGTCGTAGCATATTCTCATCAAGGTCCGGTCCAACTGCCTGTGCTCATTCGCCACTTACTGCAACCTGACCAACCATGGCCCGTCGTCTGATCCTTGCCGGGATCCTATTATACAAGTCCGGTGCCAACTCCTGCACCCTCATGCCATCTAACCACCTGTCCTCCCAAAACAAGGTTGTCCTTTTGTCTCTAGCATCGGCTCTAGTTGCAGCCCGGAAGAGCTGCATAGACTCCTTTGGCACTTTGATAGAGAATTCACTCCATGGTCTGGAAGCATCAACTCATTTTAACCATGGCCACCTCGCTTGCATGGCCACATTCAGCCAGTGGAGGTTAGGAATGCCTAGTCCTCCTGCCCATTTCGGTGCACACACTGACTCCCAGGCTACCGCACGATTGCCTCCATTTGCCTCGGCCCTTTTGCACCATAGGAAACCCCTACACACTTTGTTCATTGCCGCAATTGTCTTCGTTGGTAGGTCCAGCGCCATCATCGCATGTATTGGCATAGCATCCAGTACCGACTGAACAAGTGTCAACCTCCCGCTCTTTGGCAGTAGCGCTGCCCTCCACTTTGGTAAACTGTTTGCCAAATTTTCCACCAAGTATTGTAACTGTCATGCCGTCGGCTTCCTTAGTGAGAGTGGAAGTCCGAGGTACTTGATCGGGAACGATGCCACCGGGCATCCCAATTCTTGACTTACCCAAGCTACGGTCTGCTCATCACATCTGATCGGCAGAGCAGCTGATTTGCCCATGTTGATGTGTAATCCTGAAGCTTCGCCAAACATTTCAAAGATTGCTATACAGGCTGCCAACTCCACATGCCTCGGCCTCGGGAAAAGTACCACATCATCTGCATATATTGACATTATTTGCCTCACACCCGACCGAGCCAGCGGCTCCAAGACTTGCTTTAGCACCGCAGCCTCAAACATACGATGCAGCGGCTCCATCGCAAGAATGAACAACATGGGTAACGGCAAGTCTCCTTGATGCATACCTTTGCAGTTGAATATTGTTTCATCGGGCTCTCCATTGACCATCACCTTAGTAGTTGATGTGGCAAGGATCCCACAAATCCACGCTCTCCATTTGTGCCCCGTCTGCAAGCCCCGTCTGGTATGGACGGGGCATCTGTTTTACTTACTTTTACTAAATGACGCTTTCAAAAACTTAATTCATTCACTGACCTCTCAAAAACTTATATGTAAACCTGATACGCGCCAAACCGTTTAACTACATGAAGTGTATGAGTAGCTTCAAACAGAAAAGCATCCTTCAAACCACTTAAGGAACTCGTCTAGTGCTGGTCTAGTAGTCGGGCCAAACCGTTTAACTGCATTCGTACACCTGATCTAGCGCCAAATGTTTTTGAACTCCACTACAAATCTGGCGTCAGATTTTTTATCATGGCAAATCGAATTTTTTTGTGGCAACTTATGTTTGTCGAGGATGGCAAGTCAGTTGACAAGCATGACAAATCTTCCTTTGTTCTTTTTTTTGCCAGAAAATTGCCGTGCTCGTAAATTAATTTGTCACCCTCACGCTAACTAAATTTACCATAATTTTGACGTCAGATTATTAGCATTACCAATGTTTTTTGCTACATCAAGTACATGGGTGTAGTCAAATGGTCTGCCGTATATAGAGGGCCAGATTCGCAAATAAGTTTTTCAAGAGATGAATGGATAGATTAAGTTTTTGAAGGGGTCATTTAGTTCAAATAATATGAGGCATCTACATGATCACATCAATCAATATTATTGGTTAATCTGCTTTGAAAAACTTGGGCGTCAAATCTAAAACATGGGCACTCAGAGCATCTACCATCGGCCTGGGCTAATTTCACCCCCTATATATCCTGTCTAGGCGTGTCCGCTTCAAACCATCATTTGTCAGTGCATCCAGCCATGCCTCCAACTGTGTTTCCCTGTATGTCCTCTCACATGCATATGATTAGTGAGGATGGAGAGAGAGAAAAAGAATGAACAAAGTGGGAGGTCTATCTCACTTGTTTAAAAGAATAATATTAAAGTGCTCGTCGGTTGAACACTTTATGACTATACCTAAGAGTTATATATTCATTCCAGAAAATATAAACACTAATATAAAAAAGGTTGGTGACATGGTTGGATAACCCATAGATGTCAAACGGCCGAAGGTACAGCCATAAAGTGCTCAATTGACGAGGTCTGTCTCGTGCGAGCACTCAAGTTTTCATTTTCTATTTTTTTAATCTTTACTATTATTTGGGTTTACCATTTCTATTATTAATATATGACTAATTTTTTATATAATGAATATTTTCAAATATGTGAGACGCATGGCTCACTCTATACATGGAATAAATTATCTGATGACTTTTTAAATAAGATATCAACATTTTTTAAATGCAGACTAATATTTTTCTCAAATAAATGATGAATTTTTTAAATATTGTAATCATGTTTTGGAAAAAAATCAAAATTTTAATACATGATTAACATTTTAATATGCAGCCAACATTTAATAAATATGTGATTAATGTTCTTTAAATATGCTATGGTCATTTTTAAAATACGTGTTTGAGAATTACATGATGAAGATATTTAATATGCAATAAACTTAAAAAAACAATCTTTTGTACATGTATGAATGTCAGTGATTTTTTATTTTTTACAATATTTCCCCCCTTACTAAAATAATTTCTAACACTAATCAATATACTTGTTCCCAGAAAATAGGAAAAGCGAAATCGGCCGCCATGTAGCCGGCCTAAGTGAGAGTGTTGTCGGCCTTTTCCTCCTATTAGACGCTTAGGGAATCACCCGCAAAAAAAAAAAGACGCTCGGGGAATAAAAGGAGCTCCTATTAGACGCTCACTACGTCCAATAGCACCATGACGCACATGGTGCTTCAGCTTGGCCCGGCTCATGTAGCAGCGGACACCGTAGCAATTCACGGCTAATCTACTGTGTTTGATTTGCTGTAGAGTTCCATACAGTATCGACTGATAACTGAAGCCCTCGGTATTTAGTAATTTCTCCGTTTCCCTAAACCAAGATAGTGACTGATACACAGAGGAGCTACGTAAGTTTACCTGTCTTCCCTACCCTAACCGCTGCCACACCAGGCGACTAGGGAGACGATTTTCTTCCTCCGATCTCAGCCGGCCAGGGCGTTGGCCCCCTCTCCCTTCGGCTGCTCCGGCGGCAGAAGGGAGGGGGGACCCCGTTCCTCCTCTCTGTAGTTAGGTTTTGGATTTGTAGGTCGTGGTGCGTCGTTGTGGTGGCGGGAGCGGCGTCCGGGCGAATAAATCTGCCTCGACTTCACTCCCACACCGGCGATGCCATTCATGGCGGCGTCTCGGAGTTGATGACATCGTGTGACTGCCAAAGATCGGCTTTGTTAGGGTTCATGGATGATGTCGGTGAGGCGGCGGCGGTGACTTCATCAGGTGTGTCTCTCCTTCTGCTCCGTCCCCGTTATTGTGGCGTTGTCTCCGACATCATGGTGGAGCAGGGAGGTTTTGTCATCCAGGAGTACGCGCAGACGGTTGTCTGCGCAAGTGACAGCTGGAAGATGGTGCATCCCGTGCTGGGTTTGTGGTTGGTGGCTGACAGTTCTGGTTTCCTCCTTCGACGTTGTTGTCATGCGAGGGTGTCAGATCTAGAGTTTGATGGCGTGTCCGGGGACATATTATCCCGGTCTGATTCTTTCAACGACAATGGTTTTGCTTCTGGCAAACTACTTTCGAGGTCCGTAAAGTTGCTGATCAGCGATGGAGCCGCGTCGAGCTCGGATGAAGAGGTGGTCTATTTCCTTTCCCTTTGGTGGCCGCTCCGGTGGTGTCGGAGGAGAGGAACGGGCGCTGGTATTTTGCATAGGATTATCCTATCTTTTCAGTCTTGTAATGTCGGTGTTTACGTGCCTTGTAACCGGATTTTTATTTTATAAATGAGACACGTATTACCATGTAAAAAAAAATACACAAAGGAGCTCGGTTTTAGTACTCCCTCCATTTGACCTAAACCACGACAACGACTGATGAACTGAAGCACTCGGTTTTTAGTATTCCTTCCGTTTGACTTAAACCACGAAAGCAACCGATACACCAAAGCGCTCTATTTTTAGTACTCCCTCCATTTGAACTAAACCACGGCAGCAATATTGGCTGGAGAGGGTAGTTTTTTTCAGTTTCATATATTTTTTGAAAAAATGAATACTTTTTGAAAGAATAAACAAATTTTGTAATTTGTAGACTTTTTTTTATAAAATTCGAACTATTTTTAGAAGCAGGAACAAAATTAATTCCCCAACATGTTTCGAATTGCAAACAAATTTTGAAAACATATTTTTTTTCTGAATTTGTGAACAACATGCTTTGATATTCCTGGTTTTTGTAAAAAAATTATGAACCAATATAGAAAATGCAAAAAAATCTAAAAGAAGAAAATGGAACTCCAAACTTTTTTTGAATTTCTGAACCGTTTTGGTAAAGAAGAGAATAAATTTTGAATTTCTAAAAAATTCGAATTTTAAAATATTTTTATATTTTCGTACATATTTTGAGATTCCTGAAAAAAAATTCTAAAACATGATTTATTTAAAAGATTAACAAATTTAGAAAACAAATGCAAGCATCTTAAAATTGAGAACATTTTTTTGCAAAACAAAAATAAACATGAAAAAGAAAAATGGAAAGGAAAGAAAGGAAAAAAACGAAACAGAAGAAAAAAAGGAGATAATGGCCGGCGTAGTCAGGACTGAAGAGTACCCCTATGAGAAGCCCGAACTTTGAGTCGTGATGAGTTGCACATAGGTTTTTCCAGGAATTAGCGAGATTACTAATTAAGGGTACCCTTTCCAGAGGTTACTCCCACTTTCTCTGAGGTTGACAGGTGGTACACCACCTGGTAGTTTTCCTTTTTTTTGTCCATGCGTTTATTTAAAACATTTATCTATTACACCGTGCATCAAAATTCCGAACCATTTTCACCGTTGAATATCTCGTGTCGAGATCTTCGAAATTAGATTTCATGTTAATAGGTTTCGATGATTTTTTTCATGAAAACCCTGGAAACGTTGTTAGAAAAAAATCTGACTCAAAAGCATCCCCCTCCCTTTTCGAGAGGCATAGCTGTGCATCTCGCATGAGCAAATCTTCGCCTCCACGAGAAGAAAATCTGTGCTTCTAACGGAACCAAAAGAAAAAGTTTTTTCTTTTCCGAGGGGCACAACTTAGGGCACAGTTGTGCCTCTCGCGAAAGCAAATTTGTGCCTCCACGAGAAGCAAATATGTGCCTCCCGTAGAAGAAACAAAAGGAGAAAAACACTTTTTTTTTCATTTTTCCGAAAGCACAGTTGTGCCTCTCGCGAAAGCGAATTTGTGCCTACACAAGAAGAAAAGTTGTGCCTCCTATGAAGCAGAAAGCACACATTTTTTCCGAGAGGAAAATTTGTTGTGTCTTCCGTGGAAGCAAAAAATGTTTTCTCCTTTTTAGAGAGGACAATTCGCGGAAGCAAATATGTGCCTCTTGTGAAAGAAAAGAAACACATTTCTTCCTTTTCTGAGAGGCACAATTGTGCTTCTCGCGGAAAACCAAATTGTGACTCCCGTCGAAGAGAAAACATTTTTTTGACGCAACATTTTTTCTCCAAAACCTAGGAAAAACCAGGTGAAAATGAGAAGCCAAAAAACCATACAATACTTGATAACGCGTACAAAAAGTAAAAAGAGATACCGAGGAAGCACCCAACTTGCGAGAAGTGGCAGTGGCTGAGAGTGCACGGCGCGCTCTCATGCCACCAAAATGACCGTTGAGGGGCTCCCGCAAGGGGTACCTCATGATTAGTTGCTCCCGGGAACCAGATAGTTACTCGCTGACCTATGCACAGAATAGGGGTTCCCATAAAATAAGAGGGGATGCCACTCGGGGGTATACCCAAGCTTAGTTGGTTGCTCATTCTTGGATAATAGCTCGGGATGACGGGGCATCCCTAAGCTTAGGCTCTTCTATCCTTCTTTCATCCATCGTAAGATAACCAAAAACTTGAAAACTTCAATCACACAAAACTCAAACAAAACCTTCGTGAGATCCGTTAGTAAAAGAAAGCAAACCACTACTATAAGTGTTGTGTCAAACCAATTCTTATTTTGTTTTTGTATTATATCTACTGTATTCCAACTTTTTTAGGCAAAAACTCATCAAAGAAAACCATAGAGCCATCAAAATAAAAACACAACACAAAGAAAACAGAATCTGTCAAAACAGAACAGTATGTAGTAATATGGAACTTTTGAATACTTCTGTAGCTCCAAAAATTATGAAATAAATTAGTGGACGTGAGGAATTTGTCTATTGATGCTCTTCAAAAAGAATCAGCTTAAAAGAACTCTTCTGTAAAAAATGACAACATATCTCGTAAGCGCAAAACTTTCTGTTTTTCAGCAAGATCAAATAAACTTTCACCCAAGTCTTGCCAAAGGTCTTGCCTGGCACAAGCACTAACTAAAACATAAAAAACACAATCGTAACAGTAGCATAATTGTGCTAACACACAAGAACAGAGAGAAAAAAGCAAAAGTAAATTTTATCCACTGGGTTGCCTCCCAACAAGCGCTATAGTTTTACGCCCTTAGCTAGGCATAAAGCAAGGATCTAAGTTTTGTCATATTTGGTGCTAGATCCATAAGATGCCCTCATGATTGATTCATATGGTAGATTAATTCTTATTCTAGGGAAGTGTTCCATACCCTTCCTCAAAGGAAATTGGAACTTAATATTGCCTTCTTTCATATCAATCACTGCACCGATAGTGCGTAAAACGGTCTACCAAGAATAATTGGACAAGACGGATTGCAATCAATATCAAGAATAATAAAATCTATGGGCACATAGTTTCTATTTGCAAGAATAAGAACATCATTAATTCTTCACATAGGCTTTTTAATAGTAGAATCCGCCAAAGTGCAAATTTAAAGAGCATCCTTCAATATCGGTAAGACCAAGCACATCACATAAAGATTTTGGAATTGTCGAAACACTAGCACCCAAGTCACACAAAGAAAAACACTCATAATTTTTAATCTTGACTTTGATAGTAGGTTCCCACTCATCATGCAATTTTCTAGGAATTGAAACTTCTAATTCCAATTTTTCTTCAAAAGCTTTCATCATGGCATCAACAATATGTTTAGTAAAAGCTTTATTTTGTTCATAAGCATGGGGTGAATTTATCATGGATTGCAACAAAGAAGTACAATCAATCAAAGAGAAACTATCATAATTAAAGTCTTTATAATCCAAAAGAGTGGGCACATCACTAGTCAAAGTTTTGACCTCTTCAAACCTACTTTTATCAATTTTCTCAACAAGATTTTCATCCTCCGAAATATTGGAACGCCTTCTACCTAAAGTTGACTCTTCTCCAGTCCCTTTTCATCAATCTTAATTTTACTAAACAAGGAATAAATAGAAGAAACACCAGTCATTTTAAGATCTTCATCACTTTTGCGAAAGAAATCACTAGAAAACACTTTTTCTAAAAATTCTCTTTTAGCTCTAAGCATAGCGGTTCTTTTCTTACTTTCATCCATAGAAACATAAAGAGATTTAATTGATTCATCTACTTTGGGCACAAAAAATTTCATCTTGAGATTTCCCGCATCATGAGCAATTCTATCAACACTTCTAGACAAATCATCAATCTTGTTCAACTTTTCTTCAATGGAAGTGTTGAAAACCTTTTTTGTGTTGATAAATTCTTTAATATTTCTCTCAAGATCAGAGGTATTCCTATTATTATTGAAAGATTGATTTTCATAGGAATTACCATAATTATTAGAGGAATTACTAGGAAAAGGCCTAGGATTAAAATTACCTCTATAAGCATTGTTGTTGAAATTATTGCCAGAAATAAATTCACATCTATGGCATCACTATTTTTCTCAATCAAAGTAGACAAAGGCATATCATTAAAATCAATAGGAGCACTTTTACTAGCAACCAATTTCATAAGAGCATCAACTTTTTCACTCAAAGAAGAAATTTCTCCAACCGAATTAACTTTTTTACTAGTAGGGGCCCTTTCGGTATGCCATTGTGAATAATTTGCCATAATATTATCAAGCAATTTGGTGGATTCACCCAAGGTAATCCATAAAAGTACCACCCGCGGCGGAATCTAAAATATTACGAGAATCAAAATTCAACCCCGCATAAATTTTTTGTATGATCATCCAAAGATTCAACCCATGAGTTGGGCAATTCCTTAGCATCATTTTCATCCTTTCCCAAGATTGTGCAACATGCTCATGTTCAAGTTGCTTGAAATTCATGATCTGGGTTCTAAGAGAAACAATTTTTGTGGCAGGAAAATACTTAGTGATAAAAGCATCTTTGCACTTATTCCAAGAATCGATACTATTGCGAGGCAAAGAAGAGAACCAAATTTTTGCAGAATCACACAAAGAAAATGGAAATAATTTTGTCTTGACCACATCATTGTACACATATTTTTTTATTTTGCATATCGCATAATTCCACGGAAGTATTAAGATGGGACGCGTCATCCTCATTAGGAGTACCGGAAAATTGGCCTTTCATAACAAAATTCAGCAAAGTAGTATTAATATCACAAGTCTCCGCACTAGTGGCGGGAGGAGCAAGCGGAGTGCCAATAAAATCATTGTTGTTGGTATTTGAGAAGTCACATAGTTTGGTGTTCTCTTGAGTCATGATGACCACACAACAAGATTGCACTCAAAAACATATCCGGCAAGAAAACGGCGAACGGAAAAAGAGAGGCGAATAAAGCGGCAAATTTTTGTGATGTGGGGGAAGAGGAAAACGAGAGGCAAATGGTAAATAATGTAAATTGCAAAGAGATGAGATTTGTGATTAGGAACCTGGTTATGTTGAAGATCCTCCCCGGCAACGGGGCCAGAAATTCCTTTTGGCGTCGCTTGAAGCTACGTCGGTATTTCTCAAAGAGGAAGGGATGATGCAGCACAACGGCGGCAGGTATTTCCCTCATATATGAAACCAAGGTTATCGAACCAGTAGGAGAACCAAGCAACACAACGTAAACAACCCCTGCACACAAATAACAACACCTCGCAACCCGACGTGTTAAAGGGGTTGTCAATCCCTTTCTGTTAGAATAATCCGAGGCACTCCGTCGATCTACCGAGGACCACGCAATCACACGAGGCACGACACCGATATTTGTTAACGAGGTTCACCGATATGGTTACATCCCCGGGGCCTGACTATGGGCGCTCCTCCCCATGATACCGTCACAATACCGCACCCTGGCCGCCCGGGCGCCGGCACACGCCGCCGGCTCCCCCGCGTGCTTGTGCTATTATGTTGGCATAGGTTACATCGTGTGTCTACCCCCGCTATATAAGAGAGGCTTAGGATACAAGTGTCCTATTAGGACACAACTCCTACCCTGTCTACACACAGTATGACTCCATGTTCAACTGTAACCTAACTTGTACAATAATATTCGACACAACTCTAACAAACTCCACCTTGGCGAATATTCTCCACCACCTTGAATTCGTCCATGCGTCAAACCTCCATGTACATTGGACTTGAGATACGCCATGAGCACCGCTGCTACTCCCAGACTCCATGTGACTCCACCTGCAACTTGTAGTCCCTCCTTTTCTTGACCATAGTCAACACTCGAGCAAAATTAAGTTCCTTGTTACTCTAGTCCGTGCTCCCAACTTCCGGAGAATCCGTTCAACGCCATCACACACCGACCACTGTCTGCGTGAAAGTGAACAACTCACGTATTGGACGCCACATATAAGAGTTACCTGAACTCAACGTCACCGCTCTTTCTTGACTGCTTGTCTGAAACTTGAAGGAATTTCACCGTCGCCTTGTGTCACCCTGAGTCAAATTCACAGTTGTCTCATCCTTTTTCCCAGATAGTCTCTGACATGTCCCATAGCTATAGCACTCCGCCTCCTTCTGTACTTGTCATCCGCACTTTGCCATGTGCACTGAACACCATAGAATATACGGCCATGGACTCTCTCAGCTTTTGACAATTTCAAACT
Organism: Triticum dicoccoides; assembly: GCF_002162155.2. Classification (NCBI taxonomy): domain Eukaryota; kingdom Viridiplantae; phylum Streptophyta; class Magnoliopsida; order Poales; family Poaceae; genus Triticum; species Triticum dicoccoides. The sequence continues at coordinate 621,017,342 of NC_041393.1, read as the reverse complement.
TTCTGCCACTTTCTCAGATTCTCCATGGTCAACTCCTGTCCATCAACTAGCACCGATAGACCCAGTCACCAACTTGAATCTGGTACTCGTCAACACTACTTCAGCATCCTTGCACACTTTGTCTGACCACATGTCTGACCACCAGTGCCTTGGTCTGTCGCTGTGTCCCGTGCTTACTGCACGCCTCGCCGCTATCACCGCGTCGAGCCTCTGCTGTCCTGGTCGAGTCTCCCGGGTAGCTAGCCCCCACTGCCTCAACCCCACTGCAGAGAACCACCTATCATCACCGACCGATGCCGAGTATCACGTCTCCATCAGATCACTGGTACCCAGTCCGATCTACGTGTCTCTCGCTATCCCGCAGAAATAGGCTTTGATTCTCCGATATCTTACACTGTAGCCCCTCCATCAGCTCAGAGTGAAGTCGTCCATCAGACTCCAGCTCCACCTTCAACATGACTCCATATAGTTGCGCTATGCTACCCCCGCGCCCTGTCGACTTCAAGCTCTCATGTGTACACTGCCTTGAATCAACTACGCGCCTTAGTCTTGTCGAAGCCGCACAAGCCCTCAGGCATGCGCCACGTGTTTCCACGCCCCAGAAGTCGGCCACCATCAGCATCACGCTCATATGTCGTCGTCGCTAAAATCACCTCCGTCTTCTGCTTTGACCGACATCCCCGTCGATCCACCAGACTATCCAGTCCGACCCAGCCGAAATTATCCGACTGCAATCATGCTCCACCTGCATCGTCCGCCCACACATCTCAGTGCATTGCTTGATGCCCTGTGTATGCATGATCCTTCCACGACACGCTCCAGACTCCTCCAAGCCTTATACGCATGTCGTCGTCCCTGATTCTTGTTTAATTGCTCGTGTTGAACATCGCTCATGCTGCCATAATGCCATCTCCGATCCATGTGCAAAGCAAAGAATCCAAAAAAAGTAGTCCCTTATAGCCTTGTGCCCATGTAGCAACTAGCTCAATATAAACTATCAGCTCCACAATAAACAACACACGTGGCCACCTTTGCTATCTTCCTTGCTCTTTCCTTTTATCCAAGATCTTCATCCAGTATGCGCAGCTATTTTCATGTTCTGACACACTGCAAAGTCTCCCGGAACCAGACTTCTTTTTCTTTAAACAAATCTCGCATGCAGCAGATCCCTTTACGAACCAGGCCTCCACGCCTTGGCCTGCTCCCTTGAACCGCCCCTTTGCCAGCCCATCAGGCTGCTTGGACTGCCGTCCTCGGCCTTGGCCCTGGTAGCACCCAACCGCGCGCTACAGGCACCGCACGAAACCGATCAGGACTCCATGCGTGCGTGCCCTAGCGCTCCCGCTGACCGCCCGCATTGTCGCCTCTGCTTTGATCGAGCGATCGATCTCGTCGACGCCAACTGGCGCTGTTCGCACGCCCCACGCGTTGTTCGCTGCCCATCGCATCTCGCCGAGACGGCCTCGAGTCGCTGCACACCGCTGATGACGCCGCCTCTTTGCGATCCGATCTGTTGCACGCTTTCCTGCGTTGGCCCGCACGCCCGATCGAGCTGCTTGTTGCCGCCGGTGTACGCGAACTATTGCTGCTCCCATCTACCTGCCTTGGCCGTCGCCTCGCCATACAACTTCGATCAGGTTGAGACCCCACGCCGTTCGCTTGCTCGCGTGCCACTTCTGATTGCCTTTCACACGACGATTTCCACACCCATCGAAAACTCTTCCGAGAACCACGGCCAAGTTATCAGACGCCTAGCTTCGTCGCTCTCCTCTAGATCAATTGAGCAGCCTCTTTGCAACCATAGCTCTGATACCACTTGTTAGAATAATCCGAGGCATTCCGTCGATCTACCGAGGACCACGCAATCACACGAGGCACGACACCGAGATTTGTTAATGAGGTTCACCGATATGGCTACATCCCCGGGGCCTGACTATGGGCGCTCCTCCCCATGATACCGTTGCAATACCGCACCCTTGCCGCCCAGGCGCCGGCACACGCCGCCGGCTCCCCCGCGTGCTCGTGCTATTATGTTGGCATAGGTTACATCGTGTGTCTACCCCCGCTATATAAGAGAGGCTTAGGATACAAGTGTCCTATTAGGACACAACTCCTACCCTGTCTACACACAGTACGACTCTATGTTCAACTGTAACCTAACTTGTACAATAATATTCGACACAACTCTAACACTTTTGGGATACGGCGCCTCAAGATAGGCAAAGAACATGAGGTAAATTTGTAGATAGGATAAATAGATCGCGGAACAAATAAATTATAGCAAGGTATTTTTTTATTTTTGATTTAATAGATCTGAAAATAAACGCAAGGAAAAAGTAGATCGCAAGGCAAATATATGAGAAAGAAGATCCGGGGCCGTATGTTTCACTAGTGGCTTCTCTTGAAAAAGATAGCAAAAGGTGGGTGAACAAATTACTATTGGGTAATTGATAGAACTTCAAATAATCATGACGATATCCAGGCAATGATCATTACATAGGCATCACGTCCAAGATTAGTAGACCGACTCTTGCCTGCACCTACTACTATTACTCCACATATCGACCGCTATCCAGCATGCATCTAGTGTATTAAGTTCATGGAAAAATGGAGTAATGCAATAAGAACGATGAAAAGATCTGTTTATCTATTGCGGCAGATATGGATCCCATCTTTTTATCCTTAGTAGTAACGATACGTACGTGTCGGTTCTCTTTCTGTCACTGGGATCAAGCACCATAGGATCGAACCCACTACCGGGCAGCTCTTCCATTGCAAGATAAATAGATCAAGTTGGCTAAACAAAACCCAAATATCGGAGAAGAAATACAAGGCTATAAGAGATCACGCATATAAGAAATAAAAAAAACTCAAATAACTTTCATGGATATAAAAACATATAACTGATCATAAACTCGAAGTTCATCGGATCCCAACAAACACACCACCAAAAGACTTACATCATATGGATCTCCAAGAGACCATTGTATTGATAATCAAGAGAGAGAGAGGAAGCCATCTAGCTACTAACTACGGACCCGAAAGTCTACAAAGAACTACTCACGCATCATCGGAGAGGCACCAAAGGAAGTGGTGAACCCCTCCGTCATGGTGTCTAGATTGGATCTGGTAGTTCTGGACTCTGCGGCGGCTAGATGAATTTTGCGTCCACTCCCCTAGGGTTTCTGAAATATTGGAGTATTTATAGAGCAAAGAGGCGGTCCGGGGGTACCCGAGGTGGGCATAACCCGCCAGGACGCGCATGGGCCTCCTGGCGCGCCCTGGTGGGTTGTCCCCTCCTCGGGACTTCCCCCAGGTGCAACCAGGGCCCATCTTCTTCCTTTTGGTCCATAAAAAATCATCTTAAATTGGTGTGGCATTTGGACTCCGTCTGATATTAATTTCCTACGATGTAAAAAACATGCAGAAAAGAGCAACTGACACTTGGCACTATGTCAATAGGTTAGTACCAAAAATGATATAAAATGACTATAAATTCATTATAAAACATCCAAGATTGATAATAAAACAACATGGAATAATAAAAAATTATAGATACATTGAAGACGTATCATGTACACATCCCTCGCCTCAGGTGCGTCGCAACCTGGTCGGCCAACTACTGTAGCCAATGATCTTTTTTTTTCTTGCCTGTTCTCTTTTTCTTTTTGGTATTTCTCTGTTTACAGTCCATTTTTTGTGTGTGTTTTCTTTCTCCGATTTTCACTATTTGGGTCGTGTCTTCATGTATTTCATTTTGCCTTTTCTCTGGTTTTCTTATTTTATTCATTGTTTTTCATTGATTTTTTATTTTTCTTTACCGTTTGGTTTCTTTATTTTTTTCACCGTTTTTGATTTTTTGTTTAAAGTTTATTTTCTTTTCTGGTTTTTTTTTCTTTGTTTCTTCTCAGTTTTTCTACCGTTTCCATTATTTTGCATGGTTTTCTTTTCTCTTTACTTTTTTTGTTTATTTTTTGGCTTTCATCCCTTTTTTTATTTCTCTTCTTTGCATAGAATATGAACAATTTTTTATACACATATAACATTTATTCAAATACATGAAACATATTTTGTGCACACGTGAATATTTTTTCAAATACATCAATAACAATTCTCCTCAACTATATGTTTTGATGTCAACTTTTTTTCATGCATATTTTTCATTTTTTTGTCTTGATTAGGAACATGTATTTGCACATATATAAATTTTTCCCAATACATGATTAAGATAATTTTAAACATATATTTTCTAATTTGTAATTTTTTCATACATATTGCACATTTTTTGCATGCATCAGGACCAATTTTCACATACACATGTAACATTTTAAACATATGTGATTAAAATTTTGAAACATATCTTCTTGAATATAGCTCTTTCCATAAACATATATACCTTTTTATATATATCAGGTTTTACTTATTTATGTTGAACATTTTTAAATACATAATTAACATTTGTTTATACATATTTAACATTCTTTCAAAGAAAAACTAACATTTTTCTAAAATATATGTTGTAATGTTCTACTTTTTATATAGATGTTTTACATTTGTCGTATACATTAGGAATTTTTTTTCTATACATGTTTAGAAAAATTCAAATACATGATTAGTATTTTTAAAAATATTTTGATGTCTAATTTTTCCTACACATATTCTTATACATTAAAAAATATTTTCCTTACACATTTAACATTTTTCAAATGCATGCTAAAGATTTTTCGAAAATTTATATAAAGTGTTTTTCGTAGTATATATAGAATATTTGGATGTATACACAGAATAAAAAAAGCAATAAATAAAAACGAAAGACATAAAAAAACCAGTGGAAAAAACGATTGATTTGAACCCTATGGCCTCCTACTCGCTAGGCCGAGCTAGTCTTGCAGTCATTTTAGCCGTGGAAGATAAAAGCACGCCCCTGGAGTATGGCATTTTCTATACGGCGCCCGGTGCCGGTTCACGGCATCAACTCAAACGGGTGGACAACCCCCACCTCTTTTGGTGCTGGATGGGCCAACCCATTTATCTCTTTCATAGAGAACCGCACTGGCCACTGCGGCATCTGAATGCTTATGCCCATATACTTAGTTTTGTCCTTTTAATCTTTCTTCAGTTCACAGCCAGTTTTTTTCTTTTTTTACCTGGTTTTTTTCTAGACCGGTTTTTATTTGGTTTTTTCTTTTATTTTATTTTTGGTATTCTTTATTTTTTCCTTTTCTTTTTTCAAAATGTACGATTTTTTGCAATATCATGAACTTTTAAAAACAATGAACTTTTTTTCAAATTTGATTTTTTTAATTTATGAACTTTTTTTAAAAAAATTGATCTTTTTTAAAGTTTGAGATATTTTTTCGAAATTGATGAACTTTTCTGAAAATAAATGAACTTTTTTTCAAAATTGATGACCCATTCCCAAATTTATGAACTTTTTTCTTCAAAATCAATGAATTGTTTTCAAATTCGATAATTTTTTCAAAGTATGAATTTATTTTTAAGGATAAATGGTTTTTACAATCCATGAGCTTTTTAGAATTTCATGATTTTTTTTGACGTGTGAGAAATTTTTTATTTTTAAGAAATTTCTTTCAAATCTGTTAACTTTTTGGAATTCATGATTTTTTAAAGATTTTTTGGTTTTTCCTTGCATTTTTTCAGAAGTCAATGGTTGACTGGTCAACCATCGACCAGTTAACCGCCGTCGACGAAGCTAGCGCCAAGGAGCCTTTGCGTGAGTGCCACATAGCAGATCAGGCACTAAAGGTGTCGTATAGGACCTCTCCGGGAGGTCCGTCTCTCGATGTTTTTGTTGGGCCATGCTTACCCTTATTCTAGAGTGCACATGGTATAATCAATCATAGTAGCCCGATTTTCCTACCAGAATAGGTACCCTTTAGGACGTTCGGCCCATGTAGTGGGAATATACAACCTAAGAAATCCAATGGGAACATATGGGATAACACAACAACCCAGCGGTGAGAAATGATAGGGACATGTCGTCAAAATAACCCAGCGAGATGGTTGAATGAAAGAATAGTAAATGAGATTGTCCACACCGCCTGGGAGCGAGTAAAACTATCCGGCGTTCGCTCCACCCTGGCAAATCAAACTAAGACTGTCAAGCATGATTTATTTTGGTGGGACCGAGACACTCTGACAGGGGCAAAGAAGAGAATTAATAAGTTAAAAAAAGATATGAAGAGGCTAGGAAGAGGATATCTGACAGGGGAAGTTCAACGTAAATTGAAGGAACTACAAATTATTATCGAAAACTATTAGATCAAGAGGAGTTGATCTGGCTGCAACATGGATGCGCTAACTGGCTTCTGCATGGTGATAGGAATACGTCATATTTTCATAAGGCGGCTACAACCCGAAAAAAAAGAAACAGTATAAAAAACTACTTGATGATTCTAGTGTGTGGAAGGGGGAGTTGGATGATTTGATTAAATAATTAGTGGATATTTCAAAGACCTGTTTACAATGAAGGTGCACTTACTAGATGACATTGTCCTAAATAAAGTAAAGTCCAATGCCGCGTCACTCAGGCGATGAATCTCTCCCTTATGGCTCCATACACAACCGATGAAGTAAAGAAGGCCCTTTTCTCTATTGATGATTTTAAAGCTCCAAGGCCGGATGGGCTTCATGTAGTATTTTACAAAAGGTTCTGGTCGATGCTCGGTGATGATCTTGTACAGGAAGTTCTATGCCCGGTTAATTCCAGGGTGATGCCCAAAGGGTGGAATGATACTACGATTGTTATGATCCCAAAGGCAAATACCCCAGAAAAGGCCACACAATTTAGACCTATTAGCTTAGGCAATGTTGTTTACAAGGTAATTTCCAAATTGATTGCTGCTAGATTGTAGGTTTTGCATCCAGAGATTATTAGTCCAGCCCAAAGTGCTATTGTCCCGGGGATACTAATCACTGATAATGTGCTAATTGCTTATGAAAGCTTGCATGCAATCGAACAAAATAAAGTTGCGAAAGAAGGCAGGTCTGCCGTAAAGCTTGATATGCACAGAGCCTATGACAGGGTTGAGTGGATCTTCCTAGAAGCAATTATGTTGAAGCTTGTTTATCATGTTAAGTGGGTCAATATGATAACGTTGGGTGTGTGTTGTTGATGGAATACAGAGTAAGATATAATTCGGTGGAGACAAACACGTTCAAACCTTTTAGATGCTTGAGGCAAGGGAACCCGCTTTCCCCATATTTATTCCTTTTTATGCACGAAGAGATTGACAGCTCTATTATCACATGTCGAGCATAGTTGAGATTTTGTAGGGTTGAAGGTTAGCCGAGATGCACTATCGGTCACTAATTTTCTATTTGCCAATGATTCACAAATTTTGATGAAAGCTAATGTTCTTAAATGCTGCTTGTTTGAAGTATATCCTGGATATGCACTGTGATGCTTCTGGACAACTTCGTAGCATGGAGAAATGAAGCATTTTTTTCAGCCCAAGCACTGATATGAATACGAAAGCTAAGGTCTTCTCTTGCCTCAGTACCATGACTAAGGCCCTGAATGACAAGTACTTGGGTCTCCCTGTCACACTTGGACTTGATAAGAGTGATACTTCCTTTATTTGATTGATCGGTTAATTTTGAAACTCGCAGGATGGAAGGAGAAGTGCCTATTGTCAGGAGGTAAGGTGGCCCTTACTAAATCATTTTCACAAGCAATACCAACTTATGCGATGTTCGTCTTTAGAATTCCTTAAAAATTGCAAAGGAATCACATATGCAATATCTCATTCTTGGTGGGGTGATGACGCAACACATAGGAGGATGCACTGGTTGCTTGGTGGAAGATGTGTATTCCAAAGAAGAAAGGTGGTAAGGGATTCAGAGATATCCACTGCTTTAACCTTGCATTGTTGGCCAAAGCAGGCATGGCGTCTTATTGATAACCCTGACTCTCTATGTGCACTGATTCTAAAAGCTAAATACTTCCCAAATGGAGACCTTATTAATGCAGTTTGAAAAAAGAAAGTGTCCAACACTTGGCAAAGTGTCATTGCAAGAGTGGAAACACTAAATCGTGAACATATTTGGAGGGTTGGAGATGGAGCTCAAGTCAAGATTTGGGGGATTCTTGGATTCCGCAGTCCGGACACGTGTCAGTGATCTTATTGACCCTACATCAGGCTATTGGGATGAACAACCGGATATGCAAACGTTCTGGCACATGGATGCTCAAAGGATACTTGCAATTCCCCTGCCCTTGAACGAAATGAGAGACTTTTTGGCTTGGAACCCAACAAAAACGAGAGTTTTTCAGTGAGGTCTGCCTATCAGTTTGAGTGGGAGTTCCAGTTTGGTAATAAACTGTAAAACTCTACAGGAACTTCGAGGCCAAATGATATTTGCTATTTGGTTTGGAGTCTTGTTTGTCCATCAAAGATCAAAAAAATTATTTGGAGGGCACTCCATGCCGCTATTCCATGTCGCACTATTCTGGCTAATAAACACATGAAAATCAACCTGAGTTGTCCCGCATGTACCTCTAGCCCTGATGATATAAAACATATGCTGTTTGAATGTACGTCAGCGGTGAAAGCGCGGAAGTTGCTCGGTACCTATGATGTCATTGAAAAAGCGGTTTTGGTTGACAAGGCGGGCAAAGCTATTCTGGAACACCTATTATGTCTACGTGAGCAAGACTTCCATGTTCTCGGGCTGCCCAAACTAGCTATGAATAAACTCGGATACTTGCACGTATTGTTGGGTGCAGCAAGATCGAAATTAACTCGGATACTGCGGAGATGGTCACAGCCTTGCTTGATGGGTTTTGTTCTTCATTCGCTTTTGCTGCCTTCGTGGACGGTTATTTTGCGTCTCTTGATTTCATCCATGTGGTCTATGATTATTGTAATAAAGAGAGAAATAAGGTTGCTCATGAACTAGCTATGATTGCTATGTTTTCTACTCCGAACTTCTGGTTAGAATCTACACCCGAGACGATAATTCCTTCTAGTGTAACCGATGCCACCATCCTCATGAATGAATAATGATGATTGTCAAAATAAAACTGGATTTGGAGGACCCCGGATTTTAATGTCCTATAAATAAATAACGGAAATAGTAACCGGCGAATGTTCGCCAGGGAGAAACTGCCAGCGAACGCCGTAGCTGCCGCACGGTCTTGATCCTATGGTGCAGTTTGGATGACTTTTTACACTCAAATTAAACAAATGCCATGACAGATTTGAAAAAAAAACACACCCAGGTTCTCCAAACGCACTAAAAACTGCCTTTGAAACGTCCGCAAATGTCATGTCTTGTGGAGAACGTTTGCTAGATATCACCATCACTCAGTTATTCTTGATGTGGCCCCTCAAGAAAAGGTTTTTCTCAATGATGGTGTGTGCTCTACTTATTTGCTCTTAAAATTCTCAATTATTTTATTGTACAATATGAGGCAACTCTGCGTCTGAAAATTAGTCTCAGGAGGGATCGATTAGGAAACAAACGAAGAGCTTGGAAGTGATTCGTGTTGAGTATATTGATAATTAGGAAGTATAGGATAGATTAGGATTCGGTCCTGCCTTGTCTTGTACATCAAGTTGGTCTTTGTACTCCTATATATACGCCCACGAGGCTCAAGCAATACAACGAACTATTCCACCAAATCCTCTCTCTCCCTTCTAACATGATATCTATCACAAGTCGATCCTAACCCTACCGCCACCGCTTCCGCACCTGCGCGCCGCCCCCGGGGCGGTCGGCCTCCATGACCGCCGCGGGGGCCGCACCACCCGTACCTAGGGTTCGTCCGCCGGTCGTGGTGGCCGGCTGCCCTAGAGAGTCTTTTTTCCCGATCCTTTGATCCGGGTTTTTTCTCTCTCGCCAGTCGCTTTGATCGGCGTCTACTTTTTGATTTTCCGGTGTATGTGATCCGGTTTGCGTCGCCCACCGCCGCCGTCGACCCCGTGCGCCTCTACTCCAACACCGGCGCGATTGGCCAGCTTCTTCACCGACCCGGCGGCCTCGCGCGTCGTCCGTGCGTCTGCCCGTCGGTCGCCCCGATGCGGCGGCCTCGCGCGTCATCCGCGCATCGGCCCGCCGGTCGCCCCGACCCGGCAGCCTCGCGTCATGCGGCGGCCCTTCACCGTTGCCGTTCGCGCGATGGCCCGCCCGTCGATCTACGCTGGCCGTCACCGCCCTGCTCCGACCGGGACTCCTGCATCACCCCGACCCGGCGGCCTCGCGCCATGCGGCGGCCAATCATAGCTGCCCTGTCGCCCGCCGCCGCCGGCTTCATCTCGGACTCCGCCGCCACCACGCCTCCGCTGAGCGGCGTCCCCTACCTCGCGCGCGATCGGCTTGATCACCCGCTCGCCGCCGCGATCCGCCTCATCTACGCCGCGCGACCGACCTGGCCCGTCGGTTACGCGCGCCTCCGCAAGGTCCCGTGAAGATCGTCCCCGAGTTCAGCGCGCCTCTCCACCGATCGAGCATCGAGCTGCCGTTGCATCGCCAAGTCGGGCCGCAGCGCCACCGCCCCGTGGTTCTCCTCGTGGCTATATCGACTCGTGCGTCACCGCTGCGTCGCCCCTTCGGGCCGTAGTGTTGCGATACGCGGTCCCCGTCACCGCCCCGAGGCCGTCCCCGCGGTTGCACCGACTCGCGAACCGCCGTTGCGTCGCCCCTTCGGGCCGCAGCATCGCGGCACGCGGTCCCCGCCGCGCCCCGAGGTCTTCCCGCCGTCGCCACGACCCGCCTGCCGCCGCTGCGTCGCCCCTTCGGGTCGTAGTGCCGCGGCCCGCGGTCCACTCCGCCGTCTCCGCGCGTCGACCTTCCGTGGTATGCGCCGCACCGTCTCCCTTGGCGCGGGAACGCCACCGTCCGCGCCGGTCTTCGTCAAGCTGTCAGGGTTCTCCCCTACTTCAAGCACCGCCGCCGCGCTCCTAACCTAGCTGTCGCCGCCGCCGTCAGGCTGCCGCCGCCGCTACCCACGTAGCCGCCGCAGCCGCCCGTCCACCTCCTTCGTCTTCGTCCAAACACCAGCCCATCGCCAGCATCGCCGTCATCTCCCCGAACCACTTCGTCTACTCCGACCACCTTTGGTGACATCGGCCCCGCGTCGATGGACGCCGCAATCGCCGTCGAGTTCTTCTCTGCTGGCCCCTCCGATTTCTCCGGCATGGTGTACAGCTCGTGCAGGTCCCTCGTCTACGCATGCCCGGTGCTGGCAACACTGATGCGTGCCTTCATCCACGACGTGTCCCCGGGCCTGGCAAGCCTGGTCGGCGCTTCGTCAACTTCATCTTCGTCCGTCTACGCATGCTCGGTGCTGGCAACACCGGTGCGTGCCTTCGTCTATGATGTGTCCCCGGGCTTGGCAAACCCGCCGCGACGCGTCGTCAACAACATCTCCTCTCCGGCGCACCACTACTTCGACACCACTGCGCCCATGCTAACTCAGCGCCCCCTTGCGCCCGCGGCTCCACGGCGACTTCCTCAACACCGGCCACCCCGACTCGACATCGACCACGGCACTCTTCGCACGGCTACCTCGACCACGGCTCCACCACACACGCTCTCGGCTACATCGACAAACGGCACAAAGGGCTACCGCCTGCTTGAGCAACCTCGTCGGTTTTCACTCCAGCCACGACTCCGCGATGCATCGATCGTTACGACTGTGGGGGGGGGGGTGTCCGTCGGCTTGCCTTCAGATTCTTCTCCAGTCTCACTGTCTGCGTCGCTACCGTTGTGACTGCGGGGGGATGTTGAGTATATTGATAATTAGGAAGTATAGGATAGACTAGGATTTGGTCCTGCCTTGTCTTGTACTCCAAGTTGGTCTTTGTACTCCTATATATACGCCCACGAGGCTCAAGCAATACAACGAACTATTCCACCAAATCCTCTCTCTCCCTTCTAACAATTCGCAGTACAAAAGTACCACTACTTCAGATGTGCCTACTGTCGTACAGTAGTACTCCCTCCGTTCCTAAATATTTGTCTTTCTAGAGATTTCAACAAGTGACTACATACAGATGTATATAGACACATTTTAGAGTGTAGATTCAGTCATTTTGCTCCGTATGTAGTCACTTCTTGAAATATCTAGAAAGACAAATATTTAGGAACGGAGGGAGTATTATACATGCAAAGGTGCAGATGCAGATAAAGTAGTGGTGCTGCAGCGATGGCCAGTGGGTCGGTGAAGTTAGCGCAAAGAAGAGAACCAAAAGTGGTATGGATCTCTACCAGGGCGTGGTTTCAGGTTGCAGGGGTGGAAGGAGAGATGGCGTGGAGGAAGACGTGGTCGCCGGCGCTGGCTTGCCGTCGTTGCTTGCATGCGAGAGAGAGAAGGGTGGCGGCTAGGGTTAGGTCTCCCGGCTCCTTAAGGAAGCCGAGCAAATATGATTGCTTCTTGCTTGATTAGATTGATACATCTCCTCTCCTTATATAGAGGTTTACTTGACTCCCAAGCAAGCGACCCTTATATCTAATTAACTCTAAGTCTAAAGGGCTATACCGCCAGCCCAGGCCCATTAGGCCATTACGTACTCTAACACTACACCCCACCTGGACATGCAGCTTGTTCTCAAACTGCAACCTAACCAATTGATAACCATGACTCGGCGCAATACAAACCTAACACCTAAGAGCAAGGCTTTTACATCTCGGCTTGTTTATGACTCTCAACCTAAAATGGACGGTGACGCTTTATTTTGGACCCCTGAACATATAGTGGACATCATCCGCACGTCGGACATGCACGTGTACAGCCACCTGGATCCCATGGACACCATCTGGACAAAAAGAGTGCATGTGTATGGTCACGTGAAAGTGGTCGCAAGAGCGACCAGCAGAGATGCCCTCGTGGCGGCGGGCGGCGGAAAGCAATGATGCTACGCGGTACGCTCCTATCAGTGATACCATGCCTTCTCCCCGCCGGACGGCTGTTGGTCTGCACCGCACAGAGAAGAGTGGAGGGCTTTCGATGGAGAATGACGAGGAGGGGTGCGCCTTCCCAACCGCTGATGTCGCAGACGTTGAGGTCGTTGCCCGCGGGGAAAACAGTATGCCCGCCGCCCGTGGGAGAAACCGCATGCCCAAGATCCCTGACATAGCGAACGAGATCGAGATCCTTTGCGCAGTGAAGCGCAACTTGAAGGGGCTGCAGCTGCAGACCATGCATCTCCCGCACCCGTCGACACGCTAAGAGGCCGCGCGCAGCAGCCTGCAGCCTCACCGCCGCCGACACGTGACGGGTAGCGATTCAAGTCGGAAGCGGTGCCGGCGACGGTGGGAACTTGATCTGCTGGATGGGACGCCCTGGGACGACGGCGACGCTGATGGGAAACAAGGTCGTCGCAGTCTTGTCGTAGGGCATGCCATACTGGTATGAGATGACTGGTGCCGTGGTCGCGGCCGAGGGCGGCGGCGGGGGTAGCCGCTGTTGGTGTGGCAGCGGAGGAGGTGGCTGCTGGGGATGCGGCTGGGGCGCATAGTGCCCGACGAGGAAGGCTCTGATGCCCGCCACTGCGTGCGGTAATTCCAGGATTGCGTCCGTCATCTGCTCCGGGATGAGGACGAGGGCGGACGACGCCGAGGCAGAGGGTGCAATCGTCCCTGAGGATGCCAGCACACCCACTGCTGGTGCGCCTGCTGTGCGGGGCAGTTGCGCCGACGAAGACGCTGGTAGCGGCGGGTAGGTGTGCGGCGGCGGCGGGTGGGAAGAACTCGGTGGAGGGCTGGACATGGTCGAACCCGGGAAAGCTGATACCAAATTGGTATGAACCGGATCCCTACCAGGGCGTGGTCTCGGGTTGTAGGGGTGGAAAGAGGGATGGCGTGGAGGAAGGTGTGGTCGCCGGCGCTGGGACGCCATTGTTGCTTGCGCGCGAGAGAGAGCAGGGCGGCGGCTAGTGTTAGGTCTGCCGGCTCCCTAAGAAAGCCGAACAAATATGATTGCTACTTACTTGATTAGATTGATACATCTTCTCTGGAAATGCCGTTTGGTGGCCGAGATCCATGCAGGCCGTAATCTGGCTCGTCAGTGTTCGTACGGATCGGCCGCAATCCCTTGTGACTCACGCGTATTTGACCTGACACCTTTTTTACACCACACCGTATTCTCCATTTTATGCACAGTGTCATCCCATGTTAACGACACTGCTCGATCAGGCTGTTCACAGGTTCCACCGACTCGCCCATCAGTCATGTACACTTCCGTGCCACAGGAATATGCAAGTTCTGAGAACATGACCATCCTCCATGATACACTAATTAGTAATTACCTTGGTTTTGGGATTAGCGGTACTAGTTCTTAAGGGAAAGTTCTCGCTGCAGGCACCTCAGATTTACCCATGATTGAGAATAAGAAACTAATTGCAATTTCTTCTGATGATTACATTTGATTTTCATAATTAAGCCACTAACCATAGTAGATTTGGCCCAACTAGTACAAAAACGTTTTAAAACATACTAAAAACAGCAACAAATGTACAAAAAAATCTTCTTTCTTCATTGAGAACTAATCATTAGACTGCCCCAAAGAATCATTCCATTACAAACATAAAAAATATTTTGGATAAATTATCCATGGATTCAACAAGCAATGCCAATTGTCTTTATTTAGTGCACACATATTTATCATCAGGTACTCACATGCCGTACATGTTCCAATGGGTGAAGTCCTTTTTCTTGGATGGGTTATTGGACTAGTCCTTAATCGACCAGATGAACAAATATATGTTGCATCTTGTTATTTTTTACCACGCGATCACCTCACTAAAAAAAATCGCAATTTTACAATCGATGAAAAGTTATGCAAACAATTTTGTAGTACCAACAACAACACTTCTAATTTTAAGTACTCTAAGTAAGTACCAAAGTCCGGTCAGACGAATCATGTCGCCGCCTCCCAACCCAAGCCGCAGCCTCGGTGCCCCTCATCTTCTTGTCTGGTGGCCTCATTGGCGGCAAGAGGAGTGGGGGCCCATCCGTCTCGTTTTATTTTTCTTAGGTTTTTGCTTCTCCAACATCATCGACGAGGTGGTGGCGACGATGGCGTGTTAGAATATGGTCACTCTGGTCTCTCCCTACCTTGACGATGCTCGATCCGGCACCGATGAAGGGCCTGTGAGGGGTTTTGTCCGCAGATATTTTGGTTCCCTTCAGATCTTGATAGTTTGCATGCGTGAGGGTTGATGCTCCAGCAATTAATAGATCTCATCTCAAAGGGCGAGCCGCTATTGCCGTCTTAAAAGCCCGGTATGGCGAGGGCATTTGCAGATGTTAGTTTTCTTTGTTGTTGGTTGAGTGCAATTTTTAAATTTCGGCGGGTAGCATACAATCAAAGGACGGATACTAGTATGTTTTTAATGTAATTTATTTTTTGTGGTCGTTCTACCTCCAATTGTCTATCCATTGTACTGATCTTTGTTCTCCTCGATATTAATTCAAAACTAATACGCCCTTTGAGTGTCTTTATTCAGAAAAAATAACACTTCTAATTCTCATCCAAATATGAAACATAGTTGTAGAAACAAGAATAAGAAAGATTTACATGGCCAATAAAATGGTCTGAATCCACGGCCCGGCTCTCACGACCAAAATACCAGCTTGTGTTTGTATTGTTTCTTTTTTCAACATAAACTATAAAATTAGAATTCAACTTTAACCTTCCATCTCCACAAAACGTCAAGAATATTCAACCCCAAAAAGAGATTTATTGAGAATAGGTGCACTGGATACTTTCCCCTCGAGGAGTAATATATCGGCGATGTCACTAACAAAGTGATAATCATTTTTCTATAAATTGTTTCTGAATATGGGGTGATTTTTAAAAAATATATGCGATGAACATATTTTAAATACAAGATGAATATTTTTTATACATGTCATGGACATAATCCAAATAAATAATGAAAATATTTTCAAATTTGCAATGAACTTTTTCGCATACATGACCAATATTATTCCAATACGCGATGAACATATTTTAAATACATGTTTTCACTTCAAAATTGGTGAATATTTTTTAAATACATGATGAACATTTTCTAAATACGTGGTGAACAATTTTCATATACGTGACAAACATTTTCTTTCTAAATATGTGGTGGACTTGTTTTGAATACGCGGTGATTATTTTAAATACATGATGCACTTTTTTCAAATACACGATCAAGATTGTTTGTAATATGAGTCTAATAATTTAGCAGTGCCTTCAAAATATTTTTCACTCTTTTATTTTTTTATAAATGAATGAAATATAAAAAAACAGAACTTTTACAGAATTGTACGGCTATCGAAAAAATAAAGAAGAAAAAAAGGAATAACAACCAGCCTTGCATGTGCGGACGTGCGCTGTTGTCGACTACAGGTGAGGGATAGCAGCAATTCAAACTCACCCAACGAGGCACATCATGTTCTTGCATCATCGCCCACAACGGAGGCTCACATACAAATACAGAAGACGAGAGAATGGCACCCCTGTATTTGCATCTGTATATAACTAAATGGTAAGAAGGCACGGATCCCAATCCCTCAACGTCCGCCCGGGATAGCGGCCTCCAGGCAGCTTGGCCTCCAAAACGCTCCACTCCATCTTCTCTCCTTATATAGAGAGGTTTACTTAACTTTCAAACAAGCGATCCTTATCTCTAATTAACCTAAGATTAACGGGCTATACCGCCGGCCCAGATCCATTAAGCGATTACGTATTTAACACTACATCCCACCTGGAAGCATCATTGAGTTTGAATGCAGCGTTCAGGCAGCTCGAAAAAAATAGTGCAGCGTTCACGAGTAGTTCGCTCACATTTGATCTCAGACAGCAACGCTGCTGCTGCATTCGATTTGGCTTTGCTGTCTCGATCGAACTGGGACTGGGAGGCTGCGGGAGATCGACGAGATTCAAGAGCGGGCAGCTGAATTAGGATCTCTTCCGTTTATATATCTCCCTTTCTTTCTTTGTGCGTGGAAGCAAACATATATCGCGGTTTACACGCCATTCACAGATGCGCCGCTCGGGGAAGAGACCGAAACGGAGAGAGAGAGAGAGGCCGGAATCGATTAGACAGCAGAACAAAAATGTGCCACTATTAGTTCTAATCAGTTGGGTCCCCAGCAGACGATGTGGTACGCCTTGTGCAGCTTCTCCTCCTCGGATCGCCTGGGCCGCGCTGCCCTCCCGACGACGGCCCCGCTGCCGCTGGCGGGTTGGGAGGAGGAGGAGGTGAGGGACGCCGGGACGGCGCGGCGGCCGGTGACGACGGCGCGGTGGTAGAGCGAGCGGAGCGCGTAGTCCCAGCGGCACAGCCCCGCCTGGTCCTTGAGCGCCTCCACCGCCGCCATGCTCGTCGCCACCATCATCGACACCCCTTTCTTGGCCGCCGACGAGCTCATCTCTCTCCTGTGCTTCCGACGAGCAGGGGCGAGGCGTTTATATACGCGGGCGTGGGGGATTCGGGCGTGGGGGATTCGGCGTGCACCGAGAGGCAGGGGAAACAGGGGGCTTCCGTCGCTGGTTTCGGGCCAGTAGACTACACCAGAACCAGGGTTCCCAAAAACCAGGGGTCGGGTTGGACCGCCAGTGGGTGGGTAGGTGGGTAGCTTCCCTCTATGTTGTCACTCGACAAAGTGAGGGCGAGCTGTGATGTTGATGTACTGGCACGACCGCTTGTGATCGCCCACTGAGAATTCGTATACACGCGGCAGATACGGGGAACGAGAAACGGGTTGATCGTTCCGCTCCACCGCCTGGCCGGCGGCGTACATCGATCCAGCCGGCGGCGAGGGCGCTCGTGGTTTTCGCTCGTGCAAAAAGTGAACACAGAACCTTTCAGTGATGCGAATATGCCGGCAGTACATCACCGACGTCCAGTCCAGTTGCACGCCACCGCGGAAGAAAGAAATGCGGCGCAGTAAACAGGTCACATGGCTCGCGCCGCACCCACTGGTCTCCCGTCTCCCCGCTTTGGCGTCGTTCCTTGGTTCACGCTGTCTCGTTCCTCGTTTCAGCCCGGCCGCACGAGCCCAAACCGTGGGCGCTCGAGCCCGATGCCCAGCAAGCGCGTCGCTGGACGGGTCAGGCACGTTCGAACAAAGACGTCGGCGTCTCCTTCACCTGAACGTGGAACCCGATAAAATCGCCTTGTCAGTGTGCGCTCCGGTCCACCCGCGTTTGGCCCAGAGGAACGGGTCACTGCTCCGTGCTCTTCTATAAATAGACCACGTCGACGGCTTCAAGAGAAACAGAGCTCAAGTGCCCCTGCACTTCTAGTTCTTCAGGCTGGTAGGCTGCATCAGCGCGTCCGTGGCAGCACAGCAGGCCGGCATCGGCATGTGCAACGGGCGGGGCTGCAACCGGGAGTCCGCCGTCCGCGCGTCGCTGCTCCTGGGCGAGCGCCAGACTGCGTCCGCGGCCGGCGGGCCGGGGCGGGGCCGGCACTGCGCGACGACGGAGCCTGAGGCTGGCGTTGATCATACGGTGGCGACGAGGACGAGTCTGTCGAAGGCGGAGCCGATGGCGCGGGAGCCGCCGCGTCAGACAACGGGAGCTGATGCCGAGATCGCCAAGACGGAGAAGCTCCTGCACTTGCTCCTCTGGGGGCCTAACTGAGCCCCCGACCACCCGTCTGCCATGTATCCACGCGTGCAACGATCCGTGCACCAAGACCCGTCTCAGTAGGGTGCAATGTTTGCTTCTTCTTTTTTAGATCAGTAGGGTGCAATGTTTGCTTCTTCTTTTTTAGATCAGTAGGGTGCAATGTTTGCTAGCTGTTCGATGTATGATCTTCTTAGGACTTGCGAGCACAGGTACAGCCTACGGGCAGGATTTGCGTATTTGTATGGTTTATATGCGTATCTGATCTACTTGGCAGCACAATCCGAAATTTCTTGTACCACTTATACTGTTTTAATAGGATTTGATTTGATATGAAAAGTGTTACCATCTTCCAACATAATATGGTTGCATGCATCATTGAGATGGGCAGGGGGTGACCCTTCTTCTCTAAAATAAAATAAAAATTCCAACATAGATGTCTGAACAAGTTTTTTTTATAACTTCAGACAACATAAATGCATAATATCACGGGGAGAGACACAAAGTACATACGTGCCACCCAAATCCCAACCCTTGTGTCTCCCTCCTCTGGTGCCACGGAGGAAACCGTAGTCTACCGTCTTGTCCTTTTTCCCTTCCCCTCAACTAGCCGCCACCAGAGGAGCCATCGGTGAAGTCCACACCGTCTATGGGGAAGGGGGTGGCGAGACCGGGGTAGCAGGGCTACAACATGGCATCGACATGCACAAAATCGATCGTTCCCTCGTGCGGCGATGTGGCACAACCAGCATAGGCGGCACAATGGTGGCTTCCCTGCTACATGGTGGGTGCTGGCCGGTTGATTCGGCACGATGGACTCCAGGTCTGACGTGGTAGTGCCCCAGTGTGCCTCGCAACTGCTTGAGGCTGGTCCTGGCGACTAACATGCATGATGTTGCCGCGCGGCCACAACCACCAGTAACTCCCTCCTCACCGGCAACGGGTGGCGTCTCTCCTCCTCGCAACGCGTTCCAAGTTGATGGCTTGTTTCCTTCCCTCGGGATGGCCCTACTTCGGCGGTATTCTAGAGTTACATACTAGGTGAGAGAAAAATCCCTGCGCGGCGAGAGCTGTTGCAGACGCCGATCCCGCCTGTGGGTGTCGGCTCCACTTGGAGGAGTCGTCTTCGCCATGTTCGTGTCGTACCAGGGGAAACCTTAGGCGGGCTCGCTAGCTAGGTGGCAATGGCGACATCCCTTCCTTGGAAGTGTTGCCTGGGTGCCCATGGAGGCTACCGAAGTTGTTGCTACAGGTGGTGGCCTCATCGACTCTTTAGCAAGGATTAGGGCAATGTGTCATTTGATGGTGGCTATTGTTGTAGGCATGGGCTCTTGGAGCAAAATGGACGCCGTCACCGGTACTCTTGGACGATGCCTTCTTCAAGCTTGGCTGATTCCTGTTGTTCACTCCCCGATTCCTAGTTCATGGAGGGTGTGTTGACCCAACTTGTGATTAAATTGGGTCATGCTTTCTAGGTATGATGTGTTGGTTGAGACGCAGTCCTTGATCTATGATTCTTGGCTCCTTACCAGCCGTGGCTGGAGGTTCGTCTAGACATGTTGTTATGTCGTTGTAGTCGTAGTCTTATAAACATTATACCAAAAGGCGTTGTATCAGCCATTGGCTCTTCTACGATTATGTACCTCTCTATGGTGTATCCCTAAAAATTGACAATAAAAATATTGGATTTGCCAAATATTATTTGGCCTCCATACCATACGTTTTACGGGGAGATTCGTGTTGACATTGTATTTCCTATTTGATGCGATTTTATTTTCTTGCCCACGCCGATGCGTGCGTCCAGTTTTCAAGCCAAAGTAAAGAAAAAAGAATCGCGGGGTGAAAAATACCAGAGCGGAGGAAAAAAGAAAAGAGTCGAGGCTGAAGAAAAATCAGGGAACCGTCGTTCGTAATCCTGCGGCGACTGAATTGTTCTGATCTGTATCTCTTTTTTTAACACGGTTCTGATCTGTATCTAAGTGGTCACTGTTCACCAGTTACTGTAGTCCAGTCCCAACGGTAAAGGCGTTGCAAACATTAGAACGCAGTTGATTCATAAAAAATAAATTAACCAGCAACTATTAGATCAATTTCATAGAGAACTCAGTATGAGCTCATCAATTGGCAAAAGAAGAAGTACTAGCTTTCGTTTGCATGTCTAGATCAACATTAGTCCAGTAGCTGGCCCATGGCACCAGTACAATATATCATATATCTGCAGCCTTTCCCTGAAGCACTATAGCAATGTAAGATAAACAGTGCACGCACGCATGCACAAGGGAGCCCATGGTCGGCGAGAGGAGCCATTTCCTACGTTCCGTAACCGGAATGGCCTTGGTGAATATCTCCATTGGAACGGTGATATCGCACCGGACGCTGAAGCAATCGTCCTTCAGCCAAACCGACCTCTCCAGGTCGCTCTTCCTTATGAGACGACAGCCCAGCGCACGACGCGCACCCTTTCTGGCGGTGAAGGTGCGCGGTCTGCTGGTCATGCTGTGTGACGGCACCTTGCTGCCGTCTTGGTCGAGCAAACTAATCGTGAATCTGGCTTTTACTTCATCGAGATCTGTGTGATCAAGGAGCAGGGCAACGGACATCCAGTCGGAGTCGCTCGAGTTGAGGCTGTCGGGGTAGTAGAGCAGACGCCAGCGATGCCCGCCGACGGCGAACGCCTCGGAGGCGATGTATTTGCCGTTGCCGAGCCCCTTTGTGAGGGAGTAGCCGTCGATGCGGAGGATGTGCGCCCCGGACTCGGCTGCGGCGACGATGGCCGACGCGGTCAGCGACGGCTCTCCGCCGGCGATGGACGTGGCGAGAGTGAAGAAGCAAGAGAGTACTAGTGCAGTGATGGGCAGCATACTAGCCGATGGGCATAGACAACTGAGCAATGGGAGATGGAGAATGACAAATGAGAGGGAGCTCGTGGCGTTCTTATGTAGTACCGCGACACATAATTACCCTGGCCGGCCCATCACACGAGCAGTCCGGTGGCTCGCGACCACCTATCGAGGAGACGCCAGCACGCGTAGCATACGAATCGCTGCCGTGTTACGCGTGCTTGGAGGAGCCCAAAGGTTAGCACTCAACGCGGAGTGAAAACAAACAAATGAAGCAATCAAGCAAGCGACTATACATACCCTCACCGAAACCTTGCTATCCAAACTCAAAATACTCCTACTCGGCCGAAGCCTCGTCTGCTGCCCCTTCCGCTGGCGCCGCCCCTGCGCCGCCTACGAGCTACGGCAACGACATGCCCGCGCGTCCCCATCGGCAGAAGAAGCCTAAGGCGGGCCTGAAGCTGAACTTCGACGGCTCATCGAAGGGCAAGTCCGGGAGCGCGACCATCGGCGGCGTGTACCGCGACGGCGAGGGGAACTTTTTGCTCGGCTATGCGGGGCGCATCGGCAAGGCGACGAGCTCAGTTGCCGAGCTTGTCGCGCTCAAGTACGGGCTCAAGCTCGCGCTGAAGAACCGCTGGAGTGACCTCTCGATCGAGGGCGACTTCAAGGCCGCCGTCGACGCCATCGCGAGCCGCGCGCGGTTCAGGGCGAAGGAGGACAAGGAGCAGTTCACGGCGATCGCCAAGATGCTCCCTCGGCTCGGCAAGGTGAGTGTCAGGCACGTGGGCCGCGCAGGAAATCGGGTGGCCCACTGCTTCGCCAACCTCGGCCACAAGACGGCGCAGCAGCGGCTGTGGCGCGAAGCCCCGCCAGCCGAGGTGCTCCTGCACCTTCAGCGAGATGCCGAGGTTCCCTCCAAGAAGAAGAAGAAGAATGAGGAGGGGAAGAAGAAGAAGAAGCGAGATGCCAAGGACCCTTCCAAGAAGAAGAAGGATGATGAGGAGAAGAAGAACCCGAAGAAGAATACGAAGCGAGATGCCATGAACCCCTCCAAGAAGAAGAAGAGGAAGCGAGATACCATGGACCCCTGCAAGAAGAAGAAGAAAAAGAAGAAGAATGAGGAGAAGAACCAGAAGAAGAAGAGGAAGCGAGATGCCATGGACCCCTCCAAGAAGAAGAAGAAAAAGAAGAAGAACGAGGAGAAGAACCAGAAGAAGAAGAGGAAGCGAGGGAAAATAGCTTTACCCCCTGAAAAGAAAAAAATCTGAATGTGATGTGCAGTACCGTTTAATCTGAGAGGATGAGGATGACCGTTGAAATTTGGTGAGACCTGATTATTAGAGCTGCTGAAACTTCTCTTAACCGATTGGAGATTGGTAATGTTGACTTGGTGAGAACGATGCCAATTTTCGTATTTGCGTTATCACTTTGCAGCTCTTCCGTTGAAATCAGGGAGCCGAGGAGTACATGCCAAATCTTGCAAATATATTGGATATTGCCCCTACTGTATGTCAGTTTACACACCCATTCTCAATAGACAATAGGGGAGAAGGAAAGATGGAAAAGCTGGAACCGGATTCAGCAGAACAAAAATGGATCCTCTGGTATTGCTATACTAATCAGTTTGGTCCCCAGCACACAACGTGATACGCCTTGTGCAGCTTCTCCTCCTCGGATCGCCTGGGCCGGGCAGCCCTGCCAACGGCGGCCGCGCTGCCGCTCGCGGCCTGGGAGGAGGAGGTGGAGGAGAGGGACGCCGGGACGGCGCGGCGGCCGGTGACCACGGTGCGGTGGTAGAGCGAGCGGAGCGCGTAGTCCCAGCGGCACAGCCCCGCCTGGTCCTTGAGCGCCTCCACGGCCGCCATGCTCGTAGCCACCACCAGCGACGCCCCCTTCTTGGTTGCCGACGAGGTCATCTCTGTCCTGTGCTTCCGATGGAACGGATCGATGTCTCTCGCACGCTGAGGTTGTGCCCGTGGCCGTGGGGAGCTGAATTCTGTAGGTTGTGTACCACGGACGACTGGACGAGCAGCAGGGTCGAGGTGTTTATATAGGCGCGCGTGGGGAATGGATTCAGCGTGGAGCGAGATGCAGGGGAAACAGGGGGCTCTGGTCGCTGGTTTCGGGCGAGCAGGCACAGACTACACCCAGTTTCCCAAAAACCGGGGGTTGGACCAGTGCTGAACACACGACGAAAGTGAGGCCAACGCGGGGCGTACACTGAACACACGCACGGCACCGCCCACCGGTTTCCCGAGTTCCCCGTGGACGCTCGATGCCTCGCCGGACGGATCCAAGACGACGGCGGCGTCCTCTTCACTTAACATGCATGGACGTGTCGTCTTTCACAAGTCGTCACGGCGCACATCCTCACCTTTTGAGCTGCGCAGCCGGGTTCCATGGTACTACTGTAGTACTCAGGTCCACAGCGTTTGGCCGAGAGAAACAATTTTAGGTCCGTGCTCCGTGCTCTGGTATACAATTAGAACAACGTCGATGGCTTCAAGAAACAAACAGAGCTGTATCGTGCAGATTTTCATGATCATGACTTTATGTTAGCCAAAAACAAGAGAGGGTCATCACACATTTGGAGGGCAATACTCCATGGCAGAGAGGTACTAAAACTGGGGTTAGTGAAGAGGGTTGGAGATGGCTCTTCTATTCGGCCTTGGGATGATCCATGGATTCCATCTAATTATGGTTTCAAACCTATTGTGAAGCTCCCAGGTGCAGCCGTGAACACAGTACAAGATCTGATAGATGAACACACTGGGGAATGGGATATCAATATGATAAAATTGCATTTTGTTGAACCTGATGTGAGTGCAATCTGCAGGATCCCCCTCGGTCGCTTCACCGAGGACTCATGGGCGTGGCACTTTGAAAAGCATGGGAATTTCACAGTAAGATCAGCATACAGAGAGCTACTAACTAAATGCCATCAAAGAGTCCAGCCGGGTTCCAGTAGCAGTCAAGCAAATGCATGGAAGAAAATGTGGCCACTTCAAGTTCCTCCAAAGGTTAGGAATTTCTGGTGGCGTATTTGTCATGATTTCATTCCGTGCCGCGTGGTGCTGAAGCGAAGACATGTGGAGGAAATTGACTTCTGTGAAAGTTGTGGGCAGCCGGAAACTTCGATGCATGCAATTTTTCATTGTACTTGGGCTTGGAGTTTTTGGGACGAGATTAAAATTCTAACTGGCATTAAAATTCCCAAACTTCACCCGCAGTCGTGGACACTTGATCTTGTTGATGGAACCAAGGTTTCTCAAGCAGATGCTTGCGTTATTTGTTGTGGTGCGTGGGCAATATGGACTGAGCGAAATACAAGAAGACATGGGGAGGCTGGACGTACCATAGCGCAATCTGTCAAATGGGTTACTGATACAGTGATGGATTTGGTTATGGCGGGAAAAGAAAACTTAGTTAAGGCGCCGAAGGTGAAAGCTAAATGGTCACCACCTGAAAATGGAGTGATCAAGGTGAATGTTGATGCCTCCTTTGATGAGAATACCAATCAAGGGTCTTCCGGGCTGGTGATCCGTGATAGTTTTGGCAATCTCCTACGTGCACAGGCCCTTTGGTATGAGTTTGCAGCAAGCTCGAAGGCAATGGAAGCTGAGGCGATTCGGGATGGGGTGCAAGTGGCCCTGGAGAGAGGCTTCCGTAGAGTTGTCGTCGAGAGCGACGCTCAAGCAATCATAAAGCTGTGGGAGACAGAAGATTTTGATCGTGCTGAGATCGTTGGAGTTCTTCACGAGATCAAAGAACTGAGTGCACAATTTGAGAGTTTTAGGCTAATTTTCGTATGAAGAGACGCTAATGAGGCGGCCCACTTATGTGCGAAGCAGGCGACAAATGTTAGGAGGAGATGCTTATGGCTTAATTGCGTTCCAGTATTCCTAACGGATACGTTGTATCATGATTGTATGCCTGATTAGTTAGCAATAAAGCTCTTTTACTAGCAAAAAAAAAAGCTGTATCGTGCAGAATTTCATGGTGGCTTCAGTCTCCAGCACTTAATGGCAATCAAAGGAGATACCGTACTATCATTAGTGAGATTCATCAGCGGCCATCTATGTTTAATTGTAGTTTTACTATTGAAGATCGAGAGTCGAACAACGACACTCATAGTCTAGCCAAGTGTTCGCTTTTATTAGGCCAGGGGCGTCATGTGTGGCTTGGTCAACCCATGAGCTAAGATGTATCCCATATTATGTGGCTTGTGATCAGTAGAACTTGGCTTTACCTCTTAAAAAAAGTGTCGAGTCAGAAGTATATGTTTTGGCCATTGTTAGTGAGCACAAAGAAGATTTCCTGCAGGCAGAGCAAGTGGTTGTTTATAATCTTACATAGGAAGGATGTGCATGAGCTACGGTTGATGAATTCATCGGGGTGGTGAAGGTTTACCCAATCTAGCAAGGGAGGCGAGCAAGACATAAATGATTTGGCTGCAAATTTCATAAGTAGGCATTTATTGTGTTGATGTTATTTTTCAAACCCAAACCACCAAACTTTTTCGGTTTGCAAACATTTTTTTCCAAGAAATTAGACACCGAGTGCCGGTACAAGTCTCTTCCGTGGCACAAAAGAAGGCCCTACGAAAAGCATCAAGTTGTCAACACTAGTAGAAAAGGGGACATTTGTCCCGGTTCGTAAGAGCCTTTAGTCCCGGTTCATGAACTGGGACTAATGGGTCGTTACTAATACCTCCCCCCTTTAGTCCCGGTTCTAACACGAACCGGGACAGATGGGCCTCCACGTGGCCGGTGCGCCAAGCCCAGGCAGGGGGCCTTTGGTCCCGGTTGGTGGCACCAACCAGGACCAAAAGGTATCCACGCGTCAGCATTTCAGTGGCTGGGTTT
>NC_041393.1:620939895-620990613 GCF_002162155.2 Triticum dicoccoides | reverse complement strand
GGTTGGGGGTTGGGGGTTTTGGGGGGTTAATTTAGGTGTTTCATATAGTGTTAGCTAGCTAATTAATAGAGAGAAGTGTCCTCTCTTATGTCTGTGCTTGGTCGACGCTACATACTATACATAAAGAGGCAGTCGACACGCTAGCTAGTAAGAAAATGAAGGGAACCATTAAGTACAGAAGTTCGTAATGCATACCGAGAGAAGTGATCGATCGACCTCTCCTTCTCCGAGAGATTGGTCGAACAACAAGTTTTCGTATTATCTATCCGACGCTACTGGCTATATACATATACAATATGTAAGATCTCTTAATTACAACCCCCTAGCAATTGAAATCAACTTCGACATGGTATTCTCCGGCTTTATTGATGACGTGGTCAAGAAAGAATCCCGCCAATTCCTCTTGAATACCTTTCATGCGATCTTGTTCTAGGAGTTCATTCCGCATCTGCCACGTCTAATTTGAAGAAGGGGGTTAATTAATACATATATATGAATGAAACTCAACAGAAATGATGGTGTAATAAAATAAAATTGTGAATATTATTGCTTGCGCACTTCATATTGTCTTTTAGAGTAGCCCCACTTATTTTTCAAAGTCGCGTTGTAGATGAACTCACACACGTAGTATCCATAGAAATCATTCCCTTGTTCCTGCCACAAGCACTTTACGAGAAATGGAGGTCAATCAAACTGATAATGAAGCATTATAAATGGCATTGATGAAAGTATAGCTATAGAATCAACGGAAGATACGCGCAACTAGCTAGCCAGTAGTACTTACTTTCGGGTATGTATATCGCAGCTCCTTCGGCAGTCCCGGAGCTTCTGTGGTGAACTGTTTTCAAACCCTGCAAGACAAAGAAAATAATTATTATTACTTGAGATATCAGGAATTGAACAAAAAGTTGCCGATATGGTGCGATAATGATCGATTGAACTTACTTGTTGAGAAATTCAGTCATGTCCGCATAGGTTTCGGGATCTTTTCGTCTCGAGTCTAAGACGGTTACTAGTCCCCGGTCAAGCTTAATCTTCAAAAGAACATAGTGGAAGCTGCGCACGCATGCATAACTCATCAATTACATTACTATAACCTCGCTCGAGTAACAAGGGAAACCGAATATGCACATGACAGTAACACTCACTTGAAGTTGTAAGGAAAGAGTATGGTATCTTTGTTTTGATTTTTGATCAACGATTGTAGCAAGTTGGCCTCGGCCTCTTCGGCGTGCTTTTTAACCTGAATATCATCTATGATATTTGTGTTAATGAACTCAATATCATACATTTCTTGTTTTCTGCACTCGACGATCTTCAATATGCATAATATATTGAGGATAATTAATTATAAATACATGCAATGAAAGAGCCGGGCTATATATAGAGACTTAATGACAGAAATAGTACTTATAGACAGTAGTAAAAGACCGTTAATTTATCGAGGGCCTTTTGATTGAAGAACGCGAAGAACTTCTCAAATGGAACAGGTAACAGATCAGTTCCAACAAGGTCGTGCTCCTCTTTAATGTTCACATACAAACTATTCATCCCCCAGACTCTCTGCAGGTTTTCATGTACCAATTATGGAATCTTCGCATCATCGTTGTTAGAGATTTTTCATCTTTGACAAGAGGCTTCCCGTACTCGTATCTGTGTTCGTCCACCTCCATGAAATCAGGAAGTTGATCGTCAGGCATGTAATCTGCAAGATTGCCATAACCGGCCACCGTCCCCGGAGCATTAGCGACAATGTCGCCGCTAGACACATTGAGCGGGGGGCACGATTGATTTGCTTGTTCGCCGAGCTGGGCAATATTTTTCGCAGCTGCTCGTTCTCTTGACCTTTGATGTCTGACAGTACTTCCCGACCGCTCCGCTTGGAGATATGTCTGTTTAGTAATGCGCTCATAGTTGGTTCTCGGTGGAGACTTTGCTGGTTTCCTCAGGGCATCGAGAGTGCGCTTTGCTTTCACCGGATCTACCTTCTCCTCCGGAGGTGAATGTCTCTTTGCTTTCAACCCTTCAAAGAAGTTGTCCACGTCGGCCCGCACGATCTTCGCGTTTTTCTCCATGGTCCTCTCATATGGTAACTTCTCTAGAGGCTTGAGAGGAGGACCGTATCTGTATTGCCTCCCGCCTCTGGCTGTACTGCTAGACGCCGGAGCAGACGGAGCGGCTGCGGCGTCTGTCTTCTTTCGTGCTTGCTTACGAGGCGGAGGAGAAGGACTACGATGCGCCGGAGCAGCCGGGCGGCGGCGGGTCTCTTCCGCCCTTGCTGGCGAGGCGGAGAAGGAGGAGGCTGCTGGCTGCTCGGGCGCGCCGGCGCAGGTGGAGAAGGAGGTGGAGTGCCGCCATGCACTGGAGAAGGAGGCCCAGTGCCCTGATCGTCACTCACCGGAGGAGGAGGCGGTGGAGGAGGCGGAGTGCCCTGACTCGTCGGAGGAGGAGGAGGAGGCGGAGGCGTCCAGTTTGGAAGGTTGATGAGCTCCTTCCGCCATAGGCATGGAATCTTCAGAGCAGAACCCAGCCTAGTCTCCCCTTCACCGGTAGGGTGGTCAAGCTGGAGGTCCTCAAATCCCTCCGTTATTTCATCACCATCACCCTAGCATATCCTTCTGGAATCGGCCGGCAGTGAAAAGTTGCGTCAGGTTCAGTAGGATAAACAGAGCCAACAGCCGCCTTGACCTTCAAATTCATCCATCGCGTCATAATGTGGCAATTTTGAGACTTCGTGATAGCATCCACGGGATAGCAGGCAGGAGCCGTCAAGACATGCTCCGGCTGAAGCAGCTCGGTGGAAGCCACGCTGCTTCTCCGCTGAGATGGCGGGGTAGCTTCGGGGGAAGCTTCGGCAGGTCGTTTGCTGCGATCTGCTTCTCGTTCCTCTTCTCGTTCCTCTAGCCCCATTACCCTTTCGTGCAGCGCCTGCAGTTGGCCCTGCTCTAGTTTCTTCCTCCTCTCCTGGGTTTTGTAACCCCTGCGTCCGGAAAACCAACCTTCCACGGAATGGAGCCTGGCGTGCCTCGTGTCCGTCCAGGGTGCTCAAGATTCCCGAGGGCTGTTGTGAGCTCGTTCTTCTCCCTGTCTGGAACGAACGTCTCTTTCTGCGCTGCATCGATATAGTGCCGAAGCTTGGTGACTGGTATTTTCAGTTGCTCGTCCGTCCAATGGCACTTCCCTGATACAGGGTCCAAGGTTCCGCCAGCCCCGAAGAACCAAGTCCGGCAACGGTCTGGCCAGTTCATTGTCTCTGGTTCGATCCCTTTATCAAGCAGATCATTCTCAGTCTTGGACCACTCAGGCCGGGCTTTGAGGTAGCCACCTGACCCCGTGCGATGGTGAAACTGCTTCTTCGCAGCATTTTCCTTGTTTGTCGCCGACATCTTCTTACTCTTTTCCGATGTCTTGTGGGCCACAAATGCAGGCCAGTGATCTTTGATCTTCTCATATTTGCCAATGAATTCTGGTGTCTTTTCTTTGTCGACAAACTTGTTCAGCTCTTTTCTCCACCTCCTGAATAGGCTTGTGATACGTCTCCAACGTATCTATAATTTTTGATTGCTCCATGCTACTTTATCTACTGTTTTGGACTATATTGGGCTTTATTTCCACTTTTATATTATTTTTGGGACTAACCTATTAACCGGAGGCCCAGCCCAGAATTGTAGTTTTTTGCCTATTTCAGTGTTTCGAGGAAAAGGAATATCAGACAGAGTCAAAACAGAACGAAATCAATTGGAGAAGTTATTTTTGGAAGGAAAGCAACCCATGGAACTTGGAGTGCATGTCAGGGGAGATACGGGCTGCCCACGAGGGTGGGGGGCGCGCCCCCCTACCTCGTGGGTCCCCCCCGTAGTTCCTCTGACGTACCCCCTGCACCCATATATACTCTTGTACCCTAAAACTTCCAGAACAGAAGATAGATCGGGAGTTCCGCCGCCGCAAGCCTCTGTAGCCACCAAAAACCTCTCGGGGCCTCGTTCCGGCACCCTCCGAAGGGGAAACCCATCACCGGTGGCCATCTTCATCATCCCGGCGCTATCCATGACGAGAAGGGAGTAGTTCACCCTCGGGGCTGAGGGTATGTACCAGTAGCTATGTGTTTGATCTCTCTCTCTCTCTCTCTCTCGTGTTCTCTCTCGTGTTTCCTCTGTGGCACGATCTTGATGTATCCTGAGCTTTGCTATTGTAGTTGGATCTTATGATGTTTCTCCCCCTCTACACTCTTGTGATGAATTGAGTTTCCCCTTTGAAGTTATCTTATCGGATTGAGTCTTTTATGAGAACACTTGATGTATGTCTTGGTGATCAACTTGCGGGTTTCGTGACATTGGGAACCTATGCATAGGGGTTGGCACAAGTTCTTGACTCTCCGATAGAAACTTTGGGGCACTCTTTGAAGTACTTTTATGTTGGTTGGATGAATCTGAGATTGTGTGATGCATATCGTATAATCATGCCCACGGATACTTGAGGTGACAATGGAGTATCTAGGTGACATTAGGGTTTTGGTTGATTTGTGTCTTAAGGTGTTATTCTAGCACGAACTCTTTTATAGATTGATCCGAAAGAATAACTTTGAGGTGGTTTCGTACCCTACCATAATCTCTACGTTTGGTATCTGCTATTAGTGGCTTCAGAGTGACTCTTTGTTGCATGTTGAGGGCTTGTTATATGATCTATCTATGTTATTATTGTTGAGAGAACTTGCACTAGTGAAAGTATGAACCCTAGGCCTTGCTTCCTATCATTGCAATACCGTTTACACTCACTTTTACCACTTGTTACCTTGCTGTTTTTATTATTTTAGATTACAAAAATCCATATCTACTATCCATATTGCACTTGTATCACCATCTCTTTGCCGAACTAGTGCACCTATATAATTTACCATTGTATTGGGTGTGTTGGAGATACAAGAGACTCTTTGTTATTTGGTTGCAGGGTTGTTTGAGAGAGACCATCTTCATCCTATGCCTCCCACGGATTGATAAACCTTAGGTCATCCACTTGAGGGAAATTTGCTACTGACCGACAAACCTGTGCACTTGCAGGCCCAACAACGTCTACAAGAAGAAGGTTGTGTAGTAGACATCAAGCTCTTTTCTGGCGCCGTTGCCGGGGAGGCTAGGTAAAGGGCACTCACTCACACCCCGTCAACTAAGCTCTTTTCTGGCGCCGTTGCCGAGGAGGTTAGCGCTTGAAGGTATATCTTTAGATCTTGCAATCGAATCTTTTTGTTTTTTGGTTTAGCACTAGTTAGTCTATAAAAGAAAATTACAAAAAAAATGGAATTGAGTCTCATATGCTTCACCTTTTTAATATCTTTCGTGAGTATGATGGAAAGGAAAATTGTGCCAAAGTGCTAGAAGAAGAATTACATAGAATGCTTGGCATGAAATATGTGAATGATGAGCATGATTGCAATGTTGTTAGTATAAATTCCTTGAATATCCATGATGCTAATGATATGCAAAGCCACAAGCTTGGGGAAGCTATGTTTGGTGAAGATGATATTTTTTGTCCCCCAAGCTTTGATGAACAAATTTACTATGATGAAAGCAGGCCTCCTATCTATGATGATTATTGTGATGACACGTATGCTTTAAAGAATAATGAGAACCATGAAACTTGTCATCTTGATCTTAATTTTCAATCACATGATAGTTGTTTTGTTGAGTTTGCTCCCACTACTATTCATGAGAAGAATTTTGCTTATGTGGAGAGCAGTAAATTTTCTATGCTTGTAGATCATGAAAAGAATGCTTTAGGTGCTGGTTATATTGTTGAATACATTCATGATGCTACTGAAAATTATTATGAGGGAGGAATATATGCTTGTAGGAATTGCAATAATATCAAGTTTCCTCTCTATGTACTTAAAATCTTGAAGCTATGCTTGTTTTACCTTCCTATGCTTGTTGATTATTGTTTCCATAAGTTGTTTACTCACAAAATCCCTATGCATAGAAAGTGGGTTAGGCTTAAATGTGCTAGTTATATGCTTCATGATGCTCCCGTTATGTTTCAATTCTTATCTTTTATGTGAGCGTCATTGTCATCATCATGCCTAGCTAGAAAGGCATTAAAGAAAAGCGCTTGTTGGGAGACAACCCAATATTTATCCTTACTGTTTTTGTGTGTTCACATGATTATGCTACTGTAGTAATCATGTTTTATAGCTTTTCAATAAAGTGCCAAGTAAGACCTTTAGGATAGCTCACGGTGATAGTTGTGTTGATCCTGCTGAAAACCAGAAACTTTTGCACCCAGTAAATTAGTTTTGTTAATTCACCGAAACGTGCTTCTGATCTGATTATTTTTTATCTGGATTGATACACGAATTTCGTAGGACTTCCTAATTTGGTAGAATGTTTGGAGCTCCAGAAGTATACGTTTGATACATATTACTACAGACTATTCTGTTTTGACAGATTCTGTTTTCATTGTGTTGTTTGCTTATTTTGATGAATCTATGAGTAGTATCGGAGTGTATGAACCATAGATAAGTTGGAATACAGTAGGTTTAACACCAATATAAATAAAGAATGAGTTCATTACAGTACCTTGAAGTGGTGTTTTGTTTTCTTTCGCTAACGGAGCTTACGAGTTTTCTGTTAAGTTTTGTGTTGTGAAGTTTTCAAGTTTTGGGTAAGGATTCGATGGACTATGGAATAAGGAGTGGCTAGAGCCTAAGCTTGGGGATTCTCAAGGCACCCCAAGATATTCAAGGATAACCAAGAGCCTAAGCTTGGGGATGCCCCGGAAGGCATCCCCTCTTTCGTCTTTGTTCATCGGTAACTTTACTTGGAGCTATATTTTTATTCACCACATGATATGTGTTTTGCTTGGAGCGTCATTTTCTGTTGTTAATATTTGCTTGCTGTTAGTTAGAATAATGTTTTGCGTCTTTAGTTTCAATAAAGAAGTCAAGGATAGCCTTTGCCATGCTTGTTTTGCTAGTTTACATGTTGCTGTTTGAAAACAGAAAGTTTACAGCTGTTGCAAAAATTTCCTAGAAAATTCAGAGAATGATATAATGTTGAAACCTTTTGAATGATGAGATATGATAAATTTACTACAGTGGGAATTTTATTTCATAATTTTTGGAGTTAGGGAAGTATTGATACTCTTGCATTCTTTATAGACTGTACTGTTTTGGCAGATTGCTGTTATGTTTGCATTGTTTGCATAAGTTTGCTTGTTTAATGATTCTATTTGAGGATAGGAGTATTAAATATGGAGAGGCATTTAGTATGCAATGTTGAATAATTATTTAAGTGATTTGTTACAGTAGAAAATGATAAGGTTTTGCATTGGTTTATACTAACCTATCTCACGAGTTCTTGTTGAGTTTGTTGTGAATGAAGCTTTTGATAAAAAGAGAAACCATGATATGAGAGGAATTAAGGAGACACAAAAGCTCAAGCTTGGGGATGCCCAAGGCACCCCAAGATAATATTTCAAGAAGTCTCAAGCATCTAAGCTTGGGGATGCCCCGGTAGGCATCCCACCTTTCTCCTTCAACAACTATCGGTTAGTATCGGTTGAGCCTAAGTTTTTGCTTCTTCACATGAGTTGTTCTATCCTTGCAATGTAGTTTTCTTTAGCTTTGCTTGCTGTTTGAATAAAGTATCAAGATCTGAAATTATTAAATGAGAGAGAGTCTTCGCATAGTTGCATAATTATTTAGCTACTCATTGACCTTCACTTATATCTTTCGAAGTAGTTTGTCATTTGCTCTAGTGCATCACTTATACCTTTTAGAGCATGGTGGTAGTTTTATTTTGAAGAAATAGATGAGCTCTCATACTTCACTTAGATTATTTTCAGAGTCGTTAATAGCATGGTAATTTGCTTAATATTAATACACTTGGTATTCATGATATGTGAAACTTTCTTATGAGTGTGTTGAATACTAAGATAAGTTCGATGCTTGATAATTGTTTTGAGACATGGAGGTGATCGTGCTAGTTGAGTAATTATGAATTTAAAGAATGCTTGTGTTGAAGTTAGCAAGTCCCGTAGCATGCACGTATGGTTAAAGTTGTGTAACAAATTTGAAACATGAAGTGTACCTGGCTTGTGCATCCTTATGAGTGGCGGTCGGGGACGAGCGATGGTCTTTTCCTACCAATCTATCCCCCTAGGAGCATGCGTGTAGTACTTGATTTTTGATGACTTCTAAATTTTTGCAATAAGTATATGAGTTCTTTTGACTAATGTTGCGTCCGTGGATTATACGCACTTTTACCTTTCCGCCTTTGCTAGCCTCTTTAGTACCGTGCATTGCCCTTTCTCACCTCGAGAGTTGGTGCAAACTTCGCCGGTGCATCCAAACCCCGTGATACGATATGAACTATCACACATAAACCTCCTTATATCTTCCTCAAAACAGCCACCATACCTACCTATCATGGTATTTCCATAGCCATTCCGAGATATATTGCCATGCAACTTCCATCATCATATTCATGACATACATTACTTTTGTCATATTGCCATTGCATGATCATGTAGTTGACATCGTATTTGTGGCAAAGCCACCATGCATTATTTTTCATACATGTCACTCTTGATTCATTGCACCATCCCGGTACACCGCCGGAGGCATTCATATAGAGTCATATCTTGTTCTAAGTTTCGAGTTGTAATCCTTATGTTGTAATCAATAGAAGTGTGATGATCATCATTATTAGAGCATTGCCCAAAAAAAAGATAATGGCCAAAAAAAAGAAAGGCCCAAAAAAATGGGGAAGGCCAAAAAAAGGCCCCCAAAAAATAAAAATAAAATAAAATAAAAAGGGCAATGATACTATCTCTTTTTCCACACTTGTGCTTCAAAGTAGCACCTTGTTCTTCATGTAGTGAGTCTCATAAGTTGTCTTTTTATACTAGTGAGAATTTTTCATTATAGAACTTGGCTTGTATATTCCTACGATGGGCTTCCTCAAATGCCCTAGGTCTTCATGAGCAAGCGAGTTGGATGCACACCCACTAGTTTTCTTTTGTTGAGCATTCATAGCTCTAGTGCATCCGTTGCATGGCAATCCCTACTCCTCATGTTGACATCAATTAATGGGCATCTCCATAGACCATTGATTATCCTTGTCAATGTGAGACTTTCTCCTTTTTTGTCTTCTCCACACAATCCCCATCATCATATTCTATTCCACCCATAGTTCTATATCCATGGCTCACGCTCATGTATTGCGTGAAGGTTGAAAAAGTTTGAGATTATTTGAGTATGAAACAATTGCTTGGCTTGTCATCGGGGGTATAGAAGTTGGGAACATCTTTGTGTGACGGAAATGAAGCATAGCCTAACTATATGATTTTGTAGGGATGAATTTTCTTTTGCCATGTTATTTTGAGAAGACATGATTGCTTTATTAGTATGCTTGAAGTATTATTATTTTTATGTCAATATGAACTTTTGTCTTGAATCTTTTGGATCTGAATATTCATATCACAATTAAGAAGATTTACATTGAAATTATGCCAAAGTATCACTCCGCATCAAAAATTCTTTTTTATCATTTACCTACTCGAGGACGAGCAGGAATTAAGCTTGGGGATGCTTGATACGTCTCCAACGTATCTATAATTTTTGATTGCTCCATGCTACTTTATCTACTGTTTTGGACTATATTGGGCTTTATTTTCCACTTTTATATTATTTTTGGGACTAACCTATTAACCGGAGGCCTAGCCCAGAATTGCTGTTTTTTGCCTATTTCAGTGTTTCGAGGAAAAGGAATATCAGACGGGGTCAAAATGGAACGGAATCAACTGGAGAAGTTATTTTTGGAAGGAAAGCAACCCAGGGAACTCGCAGTGCACGTCAGGGGAGATACGGGCTGCCCACGAGGGTGGGGGGCGCCCCCACCCCCCCGGGGTGCGCCCCCTGCCTCGTGGGGCCCCCGTAGTTCCTCCGACGTACCCCCTGCACCCATATATACTCTTGTACCCTAAACCTTCTAGAACAGAAGATAGATCGGGAGTTCCGCCGCCGCAAGCCTCTGTAGCCACCAAAAACCTCTCGGGAGCCCGTTCCGGCACCCTGCCGGAGGGGAAACCCATCACCGGTGGCCATCTTCATCATCCCGGTGCTATCCATGACGAGAAGGGAGTAGTTCACCCTCGGGGATGAGGGTATGTACTAGTACCTATGTGTTTGATCTCTCTCTCTCTCTCTCTCTCTCTCTCTCTCTCTCTCTCGTGTTCTCTCTCGTGTTTCCTCTATGGCACGATCTTGATGTATCCCGAGCTTTGCTATTGTAGTTGGATCTTATGATGTTTCTCCCCCTCTACTCTCTTGTGATGAATTGAGTTTGCCCTTTGAAGTTATCTTATCGGATTGAGTCTTTTATGAGAACACTTGATGTATGTCTTAGTGATCAACTTGCGGGTTTCGTGACATTGGGAACCTATGCATAGGGGTTGGCACACGTTCTTGACTCTCCGATAGAAACTTTGGGGCAGTCTTTGAAGTACTTTTATGTTGGTTGGATGAATCTGAGATTGTGTGATGCATATCGTATAATCATGCCCACGAATACTTGAGGTGACAATGGAGTATCTAGGTGACATTAGGGTTTTGGTTGATTTGTGTCTTAAGGTGTTATTCTAGTACGAACTCTTTTATAGATTGATCCGAAAGAATAACTTTGAGGTGGTTTCGTACCCTACCTTAATCTCTACGTTTGTTCTCTGCTATTAGTGGCTTCAGAGTGACTCTTTGTTGCATGTTGAGGGCTTGTTATATGATCTATCTATGTTATTATTGTTGAGAGAACTTGCACTAGTGAAAGTATGAACCCTAGGCCTTGTTTCCTATCATTGCAGTACCGTTTACGCTCACTTTTACCACTTGTTACCTTGCTGTTTTTATTATTTTAGATTACAAAAACCCATATCTACTATCCATATTGCACTTGTATCACCATCTCTTCACCGAACTAGTGCACCTATACAATTTACCATTGTATTACAGGCCCGCAGCGTCCCCGCACGGTTGCCGGCTCCCTCCGGCCGACTCTGGCCTTCCCCACCTCCGACGCCGACTGCTCCACCCTGGCCCACGGTCGCGTGCCCCATGTCACCTTCCACCTCCGTGCCCCTGCCTGGCCCGCATGCCCCGCGCCGGCTGCTCCACCTTCCGCCGAATAAAAGACGAACAAAGCGAGAAAAGTCAATGATCGGGTGCCCATGCAGATGAGCTATACTCGTTGGCCAGGGGACCATCTTCAACTGTATTTACTTAAAAATGATATGAGATAAATGGAATACATTTTACACGATCGCCCAAGATCAAAAGAGCACCAACTAAAACAGTGGTTTTCGCTTTGATGCAGCAACCAAGAGGGGAAGGGACACACATTATGGTTATATAGTGGACATATGGGAACTTGACTGTGGACATGATTTTAAGGTCCCTTTATTTCGGTGCAAATGGGTCAATCTGTCAGGAGGCGGGGTAGGTAAACCCACTGTACGGAATGACAACAATGGATCTGAATAATCTTGGGTACACAGACGAACCATTCTTCCTAGCCAATGATGTGGCGGAGGTTTTCTATGTGAAGGACATGTCTACCAAACCGAGAAAAATAAAAGATAAGGAAGCGAATACATCATACTATGAGCCAAAGCGCCACATAGTTCTTTCAGGGAAAAGAGACATCATGGGAGTGGTGGGCAAGACAGACATGTTTGAAGATTATGAAAAGTTTCATGAAATTCCTCCCTTCAAAGTGAAGGCTGACCCAAGCACCCTTTTAAACGATGAAGATTATCCATGGTTACGGCGCAATAAGCAAGGGACACACACGAAGAAAAAGTGAAGACTTTCACTCCACAACTATTATGATGATGGCTCTGATTACGCGAAGAAAAAATGAAATCCCTTTGTAATAGATGAGTTGAAAATTGATGATGTGGCTTTGAATGGTGCATGTTTAAGGCACAAAAAGTCTGCAGTTGAAATAAGTTCAAAAAATGAAATGCCTTTGTGACAAATGAGTTTTCGTCTATAACGGTGATACTTTGAAAGAGATTGGCCATTTTGTACACGAGGTGCATCCAGTTTTTGCCGTAACCCTCTCAACTTTTTAGCACATGCCATGTGGATGAAATGATGATACCATGCCAACTTTCAACCTTTTCAGAGTTTATTTCCAGTGCTTTTCAATTTCAGGGCCATTTAGCTCAAAGAATGAACTAATAACAAAAAGAATAAACCAAAAAGCTTTTATAAAACTCTAATAGCAAAAAGAATAAACTAAAAAGAAACAACTAAAAATAATCAAAATAATATTAACTAAAATTATCAAAGTATTTATTTGTTAAAAATAATGAACTAAAAAGAATCAACTAAAATATAAAATAAAAAGAATGAACTAAAGAGAATCAAATAAAACATTAACTAAAATGAATGAACTAAACAAAATGAAATAAAATATTTTGTTATGATCAACTAGAACAAAACTATAACATTCTTCAATAGCAAAAAGAATCAACTAAAAAGCTTTTATAAACCTCTAGTTATTCTCAAACTAATATTAACTTAAAATTATATAAAATTTATGCAACTAAAATTATCAAAGTTTTTTTTGTTAAAAACTTTAATAGCAAAAAGAATCTTCATAAAGTTTTTTTTGTTAAAATCTTTAATAGAAAACTAAAATAACAGAAAAAAATTTGCCCACCTACTAGGCCACAACGACCTGCATACGACTAGAAACCCAACTACTAGCTGGGCTAGGATGCAGGCCTGCTGGGCAAGTAGGCCCCACAGGGCAGTAAGAGGTTCATTAGTCCCACACAAGCCTGCTTAAGAGAGGAGCTCGAAACGGTAGCTGAGGTGGGGCTTATAAACAGGTGCGAGTGCCTCTCAATTAGCGAGGTTGGACTAAACATTTAGACACCGCTGTGCCAGGCTATTGGCCCCGGATGGTGGCTCGAACCAGGACGAAAGGGGGCCTTTCGTCCTGGTTCGTGCCACCAACTGGGACCAATGCCCCCCTTTCGTCCCGGTTCCAGCTACCAACCGAGACCAATGGCCTGGGCTTCCCGCCCTTTCGCCTGGCGAAATACACCTTTGGTCTCGGTTGGTGGCTCGAAGCGGGATGGAAGGCCCGCCTTTCGTCCCAGTTCGAGCCACCAACCGGGACCAATGCTCTGGGTATATAAGCAGCACTTAGAAGTTTTCCTTTTGGTTTTGAGCCTCTCCTCGTCGTCTCCTCCTCCGATGCTACCAGGCTGCCCCGACATCGTCGCCGCGCCCTTGCCCCACCGTCGCTGTGCCCCTGCCCCACCATCACCATTGCCATCGCCGTCGCCGGCCCCGAGCCCGCGCGCTCTCCCTCCTCCCCAAGGCCTCGCCACCCCCACTGTGAGCCACCGCGGCCCCGACCCGCTGTCCTTTTTTTCATAGATTTTTTTGTTCATGTTTGTAGATGTATGTATGTATGTAGATTTTGAGCAAGTGGCACTTTCTGTATATTGAGCAAGTGCCCCCGATATGATGAGTTTTTTTCATAGATTTTTCGTTCATGTATGTGGATGTATATATGCATGTAGATTTTGAACAAAGTGGCACTTTCAGGATATTGAGCAAGTGCCCCCGATATGTACATGTATGTATGTAGATGTTCATGTATGTAGATGTTCGTGTATGTAGATTTTGAGCAAGTGCCCCCAGTATGATGATTTTTTTCATAGAATTTTTTATGTTCACAGAGTTAATATCAAGTGGCACTTTTCAAACAAAATTTTGAGCAAGCTAATGGACTCTAGCAGAGATGCAATTGTTACTATATTGTAGATCATAGGAGAGTGGTCAATATTGATATAAGGCACTAACCCATAGGATGTACAGAACAATAGTTGTAGCCTTTGGAAAATAGCTAAGTGATGTTTAAAGCTAAGGAATTCTCAGACTTAGCATAATTTTCAGGATATTGGTAAAACTTTAGAAATTCGTAGAAAATTAACTGTAACTCTGATGCAAATAATTTATATACAAAAATCGATCAGAAAATATGAAGAATCCAAATATGCCCTCTGTTCGTCTATCACAAGCAGCTAGCATAGTGAACTTGGAACCGTCCCCCTTCGGTTCATCTGTCCGAAAATGCAAACTTCGGGAAACATTCCCGGATGTTACCCCCCTTCACCTATATCGTGTACTGCACCGCATTAGAACACCCTTAACTCTCTCGAGAATTCAACATATCCCCGATAACTTCGACATGAGGGGTGGGGTCCGCAAATCCTCGACGACCATGAGAGGGCGGTCCGCAATGTATCCTCTCTTAAAAGATAGGACGACTCATCAGACATGAGGGGGTGGGGAGTTCTCGATGATCGTTTGAAACTGACTGTTATAAAACCTATGAACTTTGCATGATGTTTGCCGGTAATCCATTGTTCATACATATGCATATGATTCCTTGTTGTGATTAAGTCTATGTTTGCCACTAATCCATCTCTCATGGTTGTATATTGCCATGTTGTAATGTTTGCAGGAACTATGGACAAAGACTTAGAAAAATAAGAATTGTTGGGGGATATAATCCGCGACAGAGATAATATCACCTTGTCGTTTCACAACGACACCGATGGTGAGGAAGGAGATCATGACGGCTCCAGTCATCCAACAATGGAGGAAGAAGGAGATCATGATGGCTCCGGTGATCCAATGGAGGAGGAAGGAGATCATGACGGTTCCGGTGATTGATACGTCTCCAACGTATCTATAATTTTTGATTGTTTCATGCTATTATATTACTTGTTTTGGATGTTTATGGGCTTTACTTTACACATTTATATCATTTTTGGGACTAACCTACTAACCGGAGGCCCAGCCCGTATTGCTATTTTTTGCCTATTTCAGTATTTCGAAGAAAAGGAATATCAAATGGAGTCCAAACGGGATGAAACCTTCGGGAGCGTGGTTTTTGGAATGAACGTGATGTAGAGGACTTGGAGTGCAAGTCAAGAAGCAGCCGAGGCGGCCACGAGGGTGGAGGTCGCCCCCCCCTACTGGGCATGGCCCCTATCTTGTGGGCCCCTCGGGCGTCCACCGACCTACTTCTTCCTCCTATATATACCCACGTACCCCAAGAACAACAGAACAAGCCACGAAAACCTAATTCCACCGCCGCAACCTTCTGTATCCGCGAGATCCCATCTTGGAGCCTTCGCCGGCGCTCCCCGGAGGGGGAATCAACCATGGAGGGCTTCTACATCAACACCATAGCCCCTCCGATGAGTTGTGAGTAGTTTACCACATACCTTCGGGTCCATAGTTATTAGCTAGATGACTTCTTCTCTCTTTTTGGATCTCAATACCATTTTCTCGTCGATCTTCTTGGAGATCTATTCGATGTAACTCTTTTTACGGTGTGTTTGTCGAGATCCGTTGAATTGTGGGTTTATGATCAAGTTTATCTATGAGAAATATTTGAATCTCCTCTGAATTCTTTTATGTGTGATTAAGTTGTCTTTGCAAGTCTCTTTGGATTATCAGTTTGGTTTGGCCTACTAGATTGATCTTTCTTGCAATGGGAGAAGTGCTTAGCTTTGGGTTCAATCTTGCAGCGTCCTTTCCCAGTGACAGTAGGGGCAGCAAGGCATGTATTGTATTGTTGCCATCGAGGATAAAAAGATGGGGTTTATATCATATTGCATGAGTTTATCCCTCTACATCATGTCATCTTTCTTAATGCGTTACTCTGTTCTTTATGAACTTAATACTCTAGATGCATGCTGGATAGCGGTCGATGTGTGGAGTAATAGTAGTAGATGCAGGCAGGAGTCGGTCTACTTGTCACGGACTTGATGCCTATATACATGATCATGCCTAGATAATCTCATAATTATTCGCTTTTCTATCAATTGCTCGACAGTAATTTGTTCACCCACCGTAATACTTATGCTATCTGGAGAGAAGCCACTAGTGAAACCTATGGCCCCAGGGTCTATCTTTTATCATATAAGCTTTCAATCTACTTTTATTTGCATCTTTACTTTTCCAATCTATATTATAAAATACCAAAAATATATTTATCTTATCATATTATCTCTATCAGATCTCACTTTCACAAGTGGCCATGAAGGGATTGACAACCCCTTTATTGCGTTGGTTGCGAGTTCTTGTTTGTTTGTGTAGGTGCGTGGGACTTTTGAGGAGCCTCCTACTAGATTGATACCTTGGTTCTCAAAAACTGAGGGAAATACTTACGCTACTATTGCTGCATCATCCTTTCCTCTTCAAGGAAAACCAACGCAAGCTCAAGACGTAGCAAGAAGGATTTCTGGCGCCGTTGCCGGGGAGGTGTTCGCTCAAGTCTAGACATACCAAGTACCCATCACAAACTCATCTCCCTCGCATTTACATTATTTGCCATTTGCCTCTCATTTTCCTCAAACCCACTTCACCCTTGCCGTTTTATTCGTCCTCTCTTTTCCAATCCCCTCTCTCTTTCGCTTGCCTTTTGTTTGCTTATGTGTTGGATTACTTGTCGCGATGGCGCAAGATAATACCAAATTGTGTGATTTCCCCAATACCAACAATAATGATTTCCTTACTACTCCGATT
Source organism: Triticum dicoccoides (assembly GCF_002162155.2). Classification (NCBI taxonomy): domain Eukaryota; kingdom Viridiplantae; phylum Streptophyta; class Magnoliopsida; order Poales; family Poaceae; genus Triticum; species Triticum dicoccoides. The sequence continues at coordinate 620,974,004 of NC_041393.1, read as the reverse complement.
GCTCCTCTTAATGATGTTGAGTCTTATGAAATTAATACTGCTTTACTGAATCTTATTATGAAAGATCAATTCGCCGGCCTTCCTAGTGAAGATGTCGCTACCCATCTAAACAACTTTGTTGATTTGCGTGAGATGCAAAAGAAGAAAGATACGAATAATGATATTGTTAAATTAAAGTTATTTCCGTTTTCACTTAGAGATCGCGCTAAAGTTTGGTTTTCGTCTTTGCCTAAGAATAATATTGTTTCATGGAACAAGTGCAAAGATGCTTTTATCTCTAAGTATTTTCCTTCCACTAAGATGATCACTCTTAGGAACGATATTATGAATTTTAAAAAACTTGATCATGAGCATGTTGCCCAATCTTGGGAAAGAATGAAATTGATGATTCACAATTGCCCTACTTATGGTTTGAATTTATGGATGATCATACAAATTTTTTATGCCGGATTGAATTTTGCTTCTAGAAATCTTTTAGATTCGGCCGCGGGAGGCATGTTTTGGAAATCACCTTAGGCTAATTATTCTCAATGACACACCGAAAGATCTTCTAGTAAAAAAGTGCATGCTATAGAAGAAATTAATATTTTGAGTGGAAAGATGGATGGACTTATGAAATTGTTTGCTACTAAGAGTCCTCCTATTGATCCCAATGATATTCCTTTGTCTACTTTGATTGAGAATAATAATGAATCTATGGATGTGAATTTTGTTGGTAGGAATAGTTTTAGAAACAATGCTTATAGAGGAAACTTTAATCCTAGACCGTTCCCTAGTAATTCCTCTAATAATTATGGAAACTCCTACAATAATTCTTATGGTAATTTTAATAAGATGCCCTCTGATTTTGAGAATAGTGTTAAAGAATTTATGATCTCTCAAAAGAATTTTAATGCCTTGCTTGAAGAAAAATTGCTCAAAGTTGATGATTTGGCTAGGAACGTTGATAGACTTTCGCTTGATGTTGACTCTTTGAAACTTAGATCTACTCCTCTAAGCATGATATAAATGAGTCTCCCAAAGCTATGAGAATTTCCATTGATGAGTGCAAGGAAAGAACCGCTAGATTGCGTGCTAAGAAAGATTTCTTTATAAAAGCGTGTCCTAGTCTCCATGAAAATAATGATGAAGATCTTAAAGTCATTGATGTGTACCCTATTAGATCTATGTTTTGCAATATGAATCTTAATAATGATGGGACTGGAGATGAGTCAACTTTAGTTAAAAGGCGTCCCAATGATTCGGAGTTTTTAGATCTTGATGCTAAATTTGATAAAAGTGGGATTGGAGAGGTCAAGACTTTAAATAGCATTGAACCCACTATCTTGGATTTCAAGGAATTTAATTATGATAATTGTTCTTTAGAAGGTTGTATTTCCTTGTTGCAGTCTGTTGTGAATTCTCCTCATGCTTATAGTCTAAATAAATCTTTTACCAAAAATATTGTTGATGCCTTGATGCAATCTTATGATGAAAAACTTAATTTGGAAGTTTCTATACCTAGAGAACTTTATGATGAGTGGGAACCTACTATAAAGATTAAAATTAAAGATCATGAGTGTTATGCTTTATGTGATTTGTGATAGAGGCAAAGGTGTCCCGTCTTTCAATGAGATGATGGATATCGCTTTGGTGGAAGTCGACTTTGACGATCCGACTACGAACGTGCGAGGACGTCGTGCCTTAGCAATCGCTAAACCAACTCCGAGAGGTTATTGACCACGCTGGAGCACGATCCACCTGACCACGAGGGTCTGTTTCCTGCGAGCAAATGAAGAACAAGGAAGAAACTGAGATTGCAATCTGGATATTGCGAATATAAGATGAAAGCTTTATTGATCAAGGTGGGGTTCTGTGACGCCTTTGTCTAGTCGTTGACCACAAACGAAGTACGCGAAGTTGCAGCTATGGCGAATTTTAATCTAAACAAAACCCAAAGTCTAAACGGTGCCCTAAGGGCTGTATATATGGAGGAAGAGGGGGATAATTTCGTGGCCCTTGGTGGAGGGGTCCGAAATCAACCCTATCTCTTGTTTCCCCACACATACGGACTCTAAAAATAGCCTATACTTATGTATTTTGAAATTACATGGGCCTGGCCCAATAATAAGGTGACGCAGCACCTAAAATAGCCTCGGGACGAAATTTATGAAGTGGCATCTTGTATATTTTGTCCAAGGCTTCATGCACCCATTATGGTGGCTTCAAATTCCTGAAATCATCACTTGTAACTCCGTTCTTGTTCCCCTTGCGTATGTCATCATCTCCATGCTTGTTCTTGCTCCAATGTCGTTCATCCTTCTCCAAGCTAGGCCCTTCATTTGTAAGCAAAACAAATGTATCCAATTTTGGCAGCATCATATTCTCATGAACATTAGAATCATTACCAAGAAACGAAAGTACCTGATAATTTAATTGGCGTGCGCGAGCTCTAGTAATTGATCCAGTATATGTAGCAGTAGGGGATGTGGGTGTAACAATGGTATTGATGTCCTCATCATCCTCCCCTTCTTGAAATGAAGTCGTCCTCGATGGAAGCTCATCTTCCTCACCCAAATAAGGCTTCAAATCTGCAATGTTAAAAGTGGGACTAACCCCAAAATCTGAAGGCAACTCAAGTTTATATGCATTATCATTTATTTTCTCCAACACCTTAAAAGGACCATCAACACGAGGCATTAGCTTTGATTTGCGCAAATCAGGAAATCTATCCTTACGCAAATGTAACCAAACAAGATCTCCAGGTGCAAACACAACATGTTTTCTACCCTTATCTCCAGCAAGTTTATATTTAGCATTCATACGCTCAATATTTTCCTTAGTTAACTCATACATTTTTAAAATCAATTCAGCACGTTGTTTAGCATCAAAATTAGCCTTCTCCGAAGATGGAAGAGGCAACAGATCAATAGGTGCACGAGGTAGGAAACCATACACAATTTCAAAAGGGCACATCTTAGTAGTAGAATGCAATGAACGATTATAAGCAAATTCAATATGAGGCAAGCATTCTTCCCACATTTTTTATTATTCTTCAAAACAGCCCTAAGCATAGTAGACAATGTTCTATTGACTACTTCAGTTTGTCCATCAGTTTGGGGGTGACAAGTAGTACTAAAAAGCAGTTTAGTCCCCAATTTAGCCCATAAACATCTCCAAAAGTGGCTAAAAAATTTAGTATCATGACCTGAAACAATAGTATTTTGCACACCATGCAAGCGAATAATTTGACGAAAGAACAAATCAGCAAAATTAACAGCGTCATCGCTTTTATGACATGGTATAAAGTGTGCCATTTTCGAGAATCTATCCACGACAACAAATATGCTATCCCTCCCCTTCTTTGTTCGAGGTAAACCTAAAACAAAGTCCATAGATATATCCTCCCAAGGAACACTAGGTACAGGCAAAGGCATATATAAACCATGAGGATTGAGTCGTGACTTAGCTTTTTGACATGTAGTGCAGCGAGCAATAAAATGCTCAACATCCCGTCTCATCTATGGCACGAAACACAAAGTGTCCCATTAATCCTCCTCCATGCGCCTCCTGCAACAACAAAAGACGAACAGAGCTGGCTAGAATGCATAGCTTGTTAGCACGAAACACAAATCCATCATTAACGACAAACTTGTTCCATGTTCTCCCTTCTTTATAATTCTGCAATACATCTTTAAAATCAACATCATGCACATATTGATCTTTGATGGTCTCCAAACCAAATATCTTGAAGTCAAGTAGTGAAAGCATAGTATAGCGATGATGTCTACTACACAACTTTCTTCTTGTAGACGTTGTTGGGCCTGCAAGTGCACAGGTTTGTAGGACAGTAGCAAATTTCCCTCAAGTGGATGACCTAAGGTTTATCAATCCGTAGGAGGCGTAGGATGAAGATGGTCTCTCTCAAACAACCCTGCAACCAAATAACAAAGAGTCTCTTGTGTCTCCAACACACCCAATACAATGGTAAATTGTATAGGTGCACTAGTTCGGCAAAGAGATGAAGATACAAGTGCAAAATAGATAGTAGATATAGGTTTTTGTAATATGAAATAATAAAAACAGCAAGGTAGCGAGCGATAAAAGTGAGCATAAACGGTATTGCAATGATAGGAAACAAGGCCTAGGGTTCATACTTTCACTAGTGCAAGTTCTCTCAACAATAATAACATAGATAGATCATATAACAAGCCCTCAACATGCAACAAAGAGTCATTCCAAAGCCACAAATAGTGGAGAACAAATGTAGAGATTATGGTAGGGTACGAAACCACCTCAAAGTTATTCTTTCGGATCGATCTATAAAAGAGTTCATACTAGAATAACACCTTAAGACACAAATCAACCAAAACCCTAATGTCACCTAGATACTCCATTGTCACCTCAAGTATCAGTGGGCATGATTATACGATATGCATCACACAATCTCAGATTCATCCAACAAACATAAAAGTACTTCAAAGAGTGCCCCAAAGCTACTATCGGAGAGTCAAGAACGTGTGCCAACCCCTATGCATAGGTTCCCAATGTCACAAAACCCGCAAGTTGATCACCAAAACATACATCAAGTGGCACATGGTATCCCATTGTCACCATAGATAATCACGGCAAGACATACATCAAGTGTTCTCATAAAAGACTCAATCCGATAAGATAACTTCAAAGGGGAAACTCAATTCAATCACAAGAGAGTAGAGGGGGAGAAACATCATAAGATCCAACTACAATAGCAAAGCTCGGGATACATCAAGATTGTGCCATAGAGGGAACACGAGAGAGAACACGAGAGAGAGAGATCAAACACATAGCTACTGGTACATACCCTCAGCCTCGAGGGTGAACTACTCCCTCCTCGTCATGGATAGCGCCGGGATGAAGAAGATGCCCTCCGGTGATGGGATCCCCCTCCGGCAGGGTACGGGAACAGGGTCCCGATTGGTTTTTCGTGGCTCTGGAGGCTTGCAGTGGTGGAACTCCCGATCTAGGTTCTGTTCTAGAAGTTTTAGGGCACATAGGTATATATGGGTGCAAGGGGTACGTCGGTGGACCTCCGGGGTGCTCACGAGATAGGGGGCGCGCCCAGGGGGCGCCCCCACCCTCGTGGGCAGCCTGGGACTCCCCTAACGTGCACTCCAAGTCCATCAGGTGGGTTTCCTTCCAAAATTAACTTCTCCAGTTGATTTCGTTCCGTTTTGACTCCGTCTGATATTCCTTTTCCTCGAAACACTGAAATAGGCATAAAACAGCAAATCTGGGCTGGGCCTCCGGTTAATAGGTTAGTCCCAAAAATAATATAAAAGTGGATAATAAAGCCCAATATTGCCTAAAACAGTAGATAAAGTAGCATGGAGCAATCAAAAATTTATAGATACGTTGGAGACGTATCAAGCATCCCCAAGCTTAATTCCTGCTCGTCCTCGAGTAGGTAAATGATAAAAAAGAATTTTTGATGCGGAGTGATACTTTGGCATAATTTCAATGTAAATCTTCTTAATCGTGGTATGAATATTCAGATCCGAAAGATTCAAGACAAAAGTTCATATTGACATAAAAATAATAATACTTAAAGCATACAAATAGAAGCAATCATGTCTTCTCAAAATAGCATGGTTAAAGAAAGTTATCCCTACAAAATCATATAGTCTGGCTATGCTCTATCTTCATCACACAAAGTATTTAATCATGCACAACCCCGATGACGAGCCAAGCAATTGTTTCATACTTTAATAATCTCAAACTTTTTCAACTTTCACGCAATACATGAGCGTGATCCTTGGACATAGCACTATAGGTGGAATAGAATGGTGGTTGTGGAGAAAAAAAAGGAGAAGATAGTCTCACATCAACTAGGCGTATCAATGGGCTATGGAGATGCCCATTAATAGATATCAATGTGAGTGAGTAGGGATTGCCATGCAACGGATGCACTAGAGCTATAAGTATATGAAAGCTCAACAAAAGAAACTAAGTGGGTGTGCATCCAACTTTCTTGCTCACGAAGACCTATGGCACTTTTGAGGAATCCCATCATTGGAATATACAAGCCAAGTTCTATAATGAAAAATTCCCATCAGTATATGAAAGTGACAACATATGAGACTATCTATCATGAAGATCATGGTGCTACTTTGAAGCACAAGTGTGGTAAAAGGATAGTAGCATTGTCCCTTCTCTCTTTTTCTCTCATATTTTTTTTATTTGGGCCTTTTCTCTTTTTTTATGGCCTCCCCTCTTTTTTTTCGTCCGGAGTCTCATCCCGACTTATGGGGGAATCATAGTCTCCATCATCCTTTCCTCACTGGGACAATGCTCTAATAATGATGATCATCACACTTTTATTTTTCTTACAACTCAACAATTACAACTCGATACTTAGAACAAAATATGACTCTATATGAATGCCTCCGGCGGTGTACCGGATATGGAATGAATCAAGAGCGACATGTATGAAAGAATTATGAAGGTGGACTTGCCACAAATACAATGTCAACTACATGTTCATGCAAAAAGCAATATGACAAATGTAATGTGTGTCATATGAACGGAACGGTGGAAAGTTGCATGGCAATATATCTCGGAATGGCTATGGAAATGCCATGATAGGTAGGTATGGTGGCTGTTTTGAGGAAGGTATATGGTGGGTGTATGATACCGGCGAAAGGTGCGCGGTATTAGAAAGGCTAGCAATGGTGGAAGGGTGAGAGTGCGTATAATCCATGGACTCAACATTAATCAAAAGAACTCATGCACTTGTTGCAAAAAATTAGAAGTCATCAAAAACCAAAGCACTAAAAGCATACTCCTAGGGGGATAGATTGGTAGGAAAAGACCATCGCTCATCCCCGACTGCCACTCATAAGGAAGACAATCAATAAATAAAATTGTGCTCAGACTTCATCACAAAGCGGTTCACCATACGTGCATGCTACGAGAATCACAAACTTCAACACAAGCATTCTTTAAATTCATAATCACCCCAACTAGCATTGCTTCGATATTATCACCTCCATATCTCAAAACAATTATCAAGCATCAAACTTATCTTAGTATTCAACGCACTCAAAAGAAAGTTTCTCATATCTTGAATACCAAGTATATTAACATTAAGCAAATTACCATAACAACTCTCAAAATAATCTAAGTGAAGCATGAGAGTTCAATAGTTTATTTAAAACAAATCCACCACCGTGCTCTAAAAGATATAAGTGAAGCACATAGAGTATTCTAGCAAATTCTAAATCATGTATGGCTCTCTCTCATTTAAGAATTTCAGATCTTGGTACCTATTCAAACAGCAAGCAAAGCTAAAGAAAACTACAATGCAAGGATAGCACAACTCATGTGAAGAAGCAAAAACTTAGGCTCAACCGATACTAACCGATAGTTGTTGAAGAAGAAAGGTGGGATGCCTACCGGGGCATCCCCAAGCTTAGATGCTTGAGACTTCTTGAAATATTATCTTGGGGTGCCTTGGGCATCCCATGCTTGAACTTTTGTGTCTCCTTAATTCCTCTCATATCATGGGTTCTCTTTTTATCAAAAGCTTCATTCACAACAAACTCAACAAGAACTCGTGAGATAGGTTAGTCTAAACCAATGCAAAACCATATCATCTTCTACTGTAACAAATCACTAAAATTATTATTCAACATTTAATACTAAATGTCTCTGAATATTTAATACTCCTATCCTCAAATAGAATCATTAAACAAGCAAACATATGCAAACAATGCAACCATAACAGCAATCTGTCAAAACAGTACAGTCTGTAAAGAATGCAAGAGTATCAATACTTCCCTGACTCCAAAAATTATGAACTAAAATTTCCACTGTAATACATTTATCAGATCTTAATATACAAAAAGATTCAACGTTATACCATTCTCTGAGTTTTCTAGGGAATTTTCGCAATAGCGGTAAACTTTCTGTTTTCAAACAGCAACATGCAAACTATCAAAATAAGCATGGCAAAGGCTATCCTTGACTTTTTTATTGAAACTAAATATGCAAAACATTATTCTAACTAACAGCAAGCAAAAACTAGAAAAATAAAATGACTCTCCAAGCAAAACACATATCATGTGGCGAATAAAAATATAGCTCCAAGTAAAGTTACCGATGAACGAAGACGAAAGAGGGGATGCCATCCGGGGCATCGCCAAGCTTAGGCTCTTGGTTTTCCTTTAATATTACCTTGGGGTGCCTTGGGCATCCCCAATCTTAGGCTCTTTCCACTCCTTATTCTATAGTCCATCGAATCTTTACCCAAAACTTGAAAACTTCAACCACACAAAACTCAAAACAAAACTCGTAAGCTCCGTTAGTATAAGAAAATAAAACCACCACTTAGGTACTGTAATGAACTCATTCTAAATTCATATTGGTGTAATATCTACTGTATTATAACATCTCTATGGTTCATACCACTTAATACTAGCCATAGATGCATCAAAATAAGCAAACAACACAATGAAAACAGAATCTGTCAAAAACAGAACAGTCTGTAGTAATATGTATAAAACGTATACTTCTGGAACCCCAAAAATTATGAAATAAATTTCTGGACCTGAGAAATTTGTCTATTAATCATATGCAAAAAGAATCAACCTAAAATAACTCTCCAGTAAACAATGGCATCCATTCTCGTGGGCGCAAAAGTTTCTGTTCTCTACAGCAAGATCATATAAACTTCACCCAAGTCTTCCCAAAGGTTCTACTTGGCACTTTATTGAAACAAAAGCTATAAAACATGATTACTACAGTAGCATAATCATGTTGACACACAAAAACAGTAAGGGTGAATATTGGGTTGTCTCCCAACAATCGCTTTTCTTTAATGCCTTTCTAGCTAGGCATGATGATGACAATGATGCTCACATCAAAGATAAGAATTGAAACATAAAGAGAGCATCATGAAGAATATGACTAGCACATTTAAGTCTAACCCACTTCCTATGCATAGGGATTTTGTGAGCAAACAACTTGTGGGAACAATAATCAACTAGCATAGGATGGCCCAACAAGCATAACTTCAAGATTTTCAACACATAGAGAGGAAACTTGATATTATTGCAATTCCTACAAGCATAGGTTCCTCCCTCATAATAATTTTCAGTAGCATCATGAATGAATTCAACAATATAACCAGCACCTAAAGCATTCTTTTCATGATCTACTAGCATAGAAGATTTACTACTCTCAACATAAGCAAAATTCTTCTCATGAATAGTGGGAGTATCATAAGAGACTTGAACACTAAAAATTGTTTCCACATTAAAAGAGTAATGTTCAGAAAAAGGGTAATCATAATCATGACCAGATTTTTAAATATAATCATCACTACTTTTTATAGCATAAATTTCATCACAATAATGATCATAAGTAGCAACTTTGTTCTCATCATAATCGATTGAAACCTCTCCCAAGATAGTGGAATCACTAAATAAAGTTGACACTCTTCCAAATCCACTTTCATATTCATCACAATAAGATTCAACATCCTCCAAAATAGTGGGATCACTACTTCCTAAAGTTGACACTCTTCCAAACCCACTTTCATCAATATAATCATCATAGGTAGGAGGCATGCTATCATCATAACAACTTTGCATATCAAAACTTGGGGTGCTAAAAATATCATCTTAATTAAACATAGGATCCCCAAGCTTGGGACAAACATTAATTCCAGCAAATATATTCTCAAATATTTCATCCTCATCAAACATAGCTTCCCCAAGCTTGGGCCCTTTCATATCATAAGCATAATCACTCGCATCATTAAAAATATGAATAGCACCAATAGTATAGCAATTATTATCATCACAAGTAGTAGTATGAGCAACATCATTTGGGAGGGATACCTTTTTACCTTTGTTGCTCCTTCTTTTATTTTTCTTCTTCACATTATGTGTAGGTTCAACCTTCCTCTTTGAGCTCCTTATTGATGAGATTGGTTGAATAGAAAGCTCCTCCTCGTTACCTGATCCATCATAAGAAATACTAGGAGGAGATTGGGAAACCTCTTCCCTTTCATTAGTATTATCATCATCTTCCATTTGCTTTCTTTTCTTTAGGTAATTGGCAATATAAGGATTTTCAATGCAATTCTCCGCACAATACATATAAATTTCCTCTAGATCAAAACCAAGAAGTTTATAACGGGCAAAATCTGGGAGATAGTTGGTTATACGTTTCATTTCTTCATAGCCCATAAGAAGGCTAAGCTCCTTATGATGCTCAAGGGTAATCAAATTATCACAATATTTGGAAACGACTTGATCATGAAACAAATAACATTGGAGATTTAAATGACCATGTTCATTGCAAAGTTCATAAGGGGTACTATAAATATTGAATCTTTCAGCACATTCATCTAGCTCTTCTTGCAACAATTTCGTTTCTAAGTACTTATGCCTCTTGCAATATCTATCTTCCCTATTTGGTGTGTACTTACAAACCCAATGCACTCCACAAAAATTGACATGTTTATAGGAGACATTTTCATCATAACTAGTGCAATCATCATTAGCATCATGGATATTCAAAGAATTCGTACTAACAACATTGCAATCATGCTCATCATTCAAATATTTAGTGCCAAACAATTTAGAGATTTCTTCTTCTAGCACTTGAGCACAATTATCCTTTCCATCATACTAACGAAAGCTATTAAAAAGGTGAAGCGTATGAGACAAACTTAATTCCATTTTATTTTTTTGTAATTTTCTTTTATATACTAGACTAGTGCTAAAACAAGAAACAAAAAAATTCGATTGCAAGATCTAAAGATATACCTTCAAGCGCTAACCTCCCCAGCAATGGCATCAGAAAAGAGCTTGATGTCTACTACACAACCTTCTTCTTGTAGACGTTGTTGGGCCTGCAGGTGCACAGGTTTGTAGGACAGTAGCAAATTTCCCTCAAGTGGATGACCTAAGGTTTATCAATCCGTAGGAGGCATAGGATGAAGATGGTGTCTCTCAAACAACCCTGCAACCAAATAACAAAGAGTCTCTTGTGTCCCAAACACACCCAATACAATGGTAAATTGTATAGGTGCACTAGTTCGGCGAAGAGATGAAGATACAAGTGCAAAATAGATAGTAGATATATGTTTTTGTAATCTGAAATAATAAAAACAGCAAGGTAACAACTGGTATAAGTGAGCGTAAACGGTATTGCAATGGTAGGAAACAAGGCCTAGGGTTCATACTTTCACTAGTGCAAGTTCTCTCAACAATAATAACATAGATAGATCATATAACAAGCCCTTAACATGCAACAAAGAGTCACTCCAAAGCCACTAATAGCGGATAACAAACGTAGAGATTATGGTAGGGTACGAAACAACCTCAAAGTTATTCTTTCTGTTCTATCTATTCAAGAGTTCGTAGTAAAATAACATAAAACTATTCTTTCCGCTCAATCCATCATAGAGTTCATACTAGAATAACACCTTAAGACACAAATCAACCAAAACTCTAATGTCACCTAGATACTCCATTGTCACCTCAAGTATCCGTGGGCATGAGTATACGATCTGCATCACACAATCTCAGATTCATCCAACCAACATAAAAGTACTTCAAAGAGTGCCCCAAAGCTACTATCGGAGAGTCAAGAACGTGTGCCAACCCCTATGCATAGGTTCCCAATGTCAAGAAACCCGCAAGTTGATCACCAAAACATACATCAAGTGGCACATGATATCCCATTGTCACCATGGATAGTCACGATAAGACATACATCAAGTGTTCTCATAAAGACTCAATCTGATAAGATAACTTCAAAGGGGAAACTCAATTCATCATAAGAGAGTAGAGGGGGAGAAACATCATAAGATCCAACTATAATAGCAAAGCTCGGGATACATCAAGATCGTGCCATAGAGGGAACACGAGAGAGAACACGAGAGAGAGAGAGAGATCAAACACATAGCTACTGGTACATACCCTCAGCCTCGAGGGTGAACTACTGCCTCCTCGTCATGGATAGCGCCGGGATCGGATCCCCCTCTGGCAGGGTGCCGGAACAGGGTCCCGATTGGTCTTTCGTGGCTCTGGAGGCTTGCGGCGGCGAAACTCCCGATCTAGGTTCTGTTCTCGAAGTTTTAGGGTACGTAGGTATATATGGGTGCAAGGGGTACGTCGGTGGACCTCCGGGGTGTTGGAAATATGCCCTAGAGGCAATAATAAAAGGATTATTATTATATTTCCTTGTTCATGATAATTGTATTTTATTCATGCTATAATTGTGTTATCCGGAAATCATAATACACGTGTGAATACATATACCACAATATGTCCCTAGTGAGCCTCTAGTTGACTAGCTCGTTGATCAACAGATAGTCATGGTTTCCTAACTATGGACATTGGATGTCATTGATAACGGGATCACATCATTAGGAGAATGATGTGATGGACAAGACCCAATCCTAAGCATAGCACAAGATCGTGTAGTTCGTTTGCTAGAGCTTTTCCAATGTCAAGTATCTTTTCCTTAGACCATGAGATCGTGTAACTCCCGGATACCGTAGGAGTGCTTTGGGTGTACCAAACGTCACAATGTAACTGGGCGACTATAAAGGTATACTACGGGTATCTCAGAAAGTATCTGTTGGGTTGACACGGATCGAGACTGGGATTTGTCACTCCGTATGACGGAGAGGTATCTCTGGGCCCACTCGGTAATGCATCATCATAATGAGCTCAAAGTGACCAAGTGTCTGGTCACGGGATCATGCATTACGGTACGAGTAAAGTGATTTGCCGGTAACGAGATTGAACGAGGTATTGGGATACCGACGATCGAATCTTGGGCAAGTAACATACCGATTGACAAAGGGAATTGTATACGGGGTTGCTTGAATCCTCGACATCGTGGTTCATCCAATGAGATCATAGAGGAGCATGTAGGAGCCAACATGGGTATCCAGATCCCGCTGTTGGTTATTGACCAGAGAGCCGTCTCGGTCATGTCTACGTGTCTCCCGAACCCGTAGGGTCTACACACTTAAGGTTCAGTGACGCTAGGGTTGTAGAGATATTTGTATGCAGCAAACCTAAAGTTGTTCGGAGTCCCAGATGAGATCCCGGACGTCATGAGGAGTTCCGAAATGGTCCGGAGGTAAAGAATTATATATGGGAAGTCGAGTTTCGGCCATCGGGAAAGTTTCGGGGGTCACCGGTATTGTACCGGGACCACCGGAAGGGTCCTGGGGGTCCACCGGGTGGGGCCACCCATCCCGGAGGGCCCCATGGGCTGAAGTGGTAGGGGAACCAGCCCCTGGTGGGCTGGTGTGCCCCCCTTGGGCCCCCCCTGCACCTAGGTTTGGGAACCCTAGGGGAGGGGGTGCCTCCACTTGCCTTGGGGGGCAAGGCACCCCCCTTGGCCGCCGCCCCCCTAAGAGATCCCATCTCCTAGGGCTGGCGCCCCCCTGGGGACCCTATATATAGAGGGGGGAGGGAGGGCAGTCGCACCCTTGCACTTGGCTCCTCCCTTCCCCCTTGCTACACCTCTCCCTCCAGCAGACACTTGGCGAAGCCCTGCCGGGATCCCTGCTGCATCCACCACCACGCCGTCATGCTGCTGGATCTTCATCAACCTCTCCTTCCCCCTTGCTGGATCAAGAAGGAGGAGACGCCACACTGACCTTACGTGTGTTGAACGCGGAGGTGCCATCCGTTCGGCGCTAGGATCTCCGGTGATTTGGATCACGATGAGTACGACTCCCTCAACCCCGTTCTCTTGAACGCTTCCGCTCGATCTACAAGGGTATGTAGATGAACTCCTCTCTCTCGTTGCTAGATGAACTCATAGATTGATCTTGGTGAAACCGTAAAAAAATATATTTTCTGCAACGTTCCCCAAAAGTGGCATCATGAGCTAGGTCTTTGCGTAGTTCTCTTTGCACGAATAGAACACAAATCTGTTGTGGGCGTAGATGTTGTCAACTTTCTTGCCACTAATAGTCTTATTTTGCTTCAGCGGTATTGTGGGATGAAGCGGCCCGGACCGACCTTACACGTACGCTTACGTGAGACAGGTTCCACCGACTGATATGCACTAGTTGCATAAGGTGGCTAGCGGGTGTCTGTCTCTCCCACTTTAGTTGGAGCGGATTCGATGAAAAGGGTCCTTATGAAGGGTAAATAGAAGTTGACAAATCACGTTGTGGCTTTTTCGTAGGTAAGAAAATGTTCTTGCTAGAACCCTATTGCAGCCACGTAAAAGATGTAACAACAATTAGAGGACATCTAACTTGTTTTTGCAGCAATTGCTTTGTGATGTGATATGGCCAAAAGTTGTGATGTATGAGATCATGTTCTTGTAATAGGAATCACGACTTGCATATCGATGAGTATGACAACCGGCAGGAGCCATAGGAGTTGTCTTAATTATTGTATGACTTGCATGTCAATGATTTAACGCCATGTAATTACTTTGCTTTATTGCTAAACTGTTAGCTATAGTAGTAGAAGTAATAGTTGGCGAGCAACTTCATGGAGACACGATGATGGAGATCATGATGATGGAGATCATGGTGTCATGCCGGTGACGAAGATGATCATGGAGCCCCGAAGATGGAGATCAAAGGAGCTATATGATATTGGCCATATCATGTCACTACTATTTGATTTCATGTGATGTTTATCATGTTTTTCGCATCTTGTTTACTTAGAACGACGGTAGTAAATAAGATGATCCCTCATAATAATTTCAAGAAAGTGTTCCCCCTAACTGTGCACCGTTGCGATAGTTCGTTGTTTCGAAGCACCACGTGATGATCGGGTGTGATAGATTCTAACGTTCACATACAATGGGTGTAAGACAGATTTACACGTGCAAAACACTTAGGTTAACTTGACGAGCCTAGCATGTACAGACATGGCCTCGGAACACAGAGACCGAAAGGTCGAACATGAGTCGTATGGAAGATACGATCAACATGGAGATGTTCACCGATGATGACTAGTCCGTCTCACGTGATGATCGGACACGGCCTAGTCGACTCGGATCATGTAACACTTAGATGACTAGAGGGATGTCTAATCTGAGTGGGAGTTCATTAAATAATTTGATTAGATGAACTTAGTCTAAAATCTTTGCAAAAATTGTCTTGTAGATCAAATGGCCAACGCTCATGTCAACATGAACTTCAACGCGTTCCTAGAGAAAACCAAGCTGAAAGATGATGGCAGCAACTATACGGACTGGGTCCGGAACCTGAGGATCATCCTCATAGCTGCCAAGAAAGCATATGTCCTAGAAGGACCTCTAGGTGAAGCACCCATCCCAGAGAACCAAGACGTTATGAACGCTTGGCAGTCATGTGCTGATGATTACTCCCTCGTTCAGTGCGGCATGCTTTATAGCTTAGAACCGGGGCTCCAAAAGCGTTTTGAGCAACACGAAGCATATGCGATGTTCGAGGAGCTGAAAATGGTTTTCCAAGCTCATGCCTGGGTCGAGAGATATGAAGTCTCCGACAAGTTCTATAGTTGTAAAATGGAGGAAAATAGTTTTGTCAGTGAGCACATACTCAAAATGTCTGGGTTGCACAACCTCCTGTCCCAGCTGGACATTAACCTCCCGGACGAGGCGGTCATTGATAGAATCCTTCAGTCGCTCCCACCGAGCTACAAGACCTTTGTGATGAACTACAATATGCAGGGGATGGTGAAAACCATTCCTGAAGTATTTTCAATGATGAAGTCAGCAGAGGTAGAAATCAAAAAGGAACATCAAGTGTTGATGGTCAATAAAACCACCAAGTTCAAGAAAGGCAAGGGTAAGAAGAACTTTAAGAAGCACGGCAAGGATGTTGCCGCGCCCGGTAAGCCAGTTGCCGGGAAGAAGTTAAAGAATGGACCCAAGCCTGAGACTGAGCACTTTTATTGCAAAGGGAAGGGTCACTGGAAGCGGAATTGCCCCAAATACTTAGCAGACAAGAGGCCGACAACACTAAAGGTATATGTGATATACATGTAATTGATGTGTACCTTACCACTGCTCGTAGTAGCTCCTGGGTATTTGATACCGGTGCCGTTGCTCATATTTGTAACTCAAAGCAGGAGCTGCGGAATAAGCGGAGACTGGCAAAGGACGAGGTGACGATGTGCATCAGGAATGGTTCCAAGGTCGATGTGATCGTCGTCGGCACGCTACCTCTACATTTACCCACGGGATTAGTTTTAGACCTCAACAATTGTTATTTAGTGCCAAGTTTGAGCATGAACATTGTATCTGGATCTCGTTTAATATGAGATGGCTACTCATTTAAATATGAGAATAATGGTTGTTCTATTTATATGAGAGATATGTCTTATGGTCATGCCCCGATGGTCAATGGTTTATTCTTAATGAATCTGGAACGTGATGTTACACATATTCATAGTGTGAATACCAAAAGATGTAAAGTTGATAACGATAGTCCCACATACTTGTGGCACTGCCGCCTTGGTCACATTGGTGTCAAGCGCATGAAGAAGCTCCATGCTGATGGACTTTTAGAGTCTCTCGATTATGAATCATTTGACACATGCGAACCATGCCTCATGGTCAAAATGACCAAGACTCCGTTCTCCGGAACAATGGAGCGAGCAACCAACTTATTGGAAATCATACATACTGATGTGTGCGGTCCAATGAGTGTTGAGGCTCGTGGAGGATATCGTTATGTTCTCACTCTCACTGACGACTTGAGTAGATATGGGTATGTCTACTTGATGAAACACAAGTCTGAGACCTTTGAAAAGTTCAAGGAATTTCAGAATGAGGTAGAGAATCAACGTGACCGAAAGATAAAGGTCCTACGATCAGATCGTGGAGGAGAATATTTAAGTCACGAATTTGGTACGCACTTAAGGAAATGTGGAATCGTTTCACAACTCACGCCGCCTGGAACACCTCAGCGTAACAGTGTGTCCGAACGTCGTAATCGCACTCTATTGGATATGGTGCAATCTATCATGTCTCTTACCGATTTACCGCTATCATTTTGGGGATACGCACTAGAGACAGCTACATTCACTTTAAATAGGGCTCCGTCTAAATCCGTTGAGACGACACCGTATGAATTATGGTTTGGGAAGAAACCTAAGATGTTGTTTCTAAAAGTTTGGGGATGCGATGCTTATGTCAAGAAACTTCAACCTGAAAAGCTCGAACCCAAGTCGGAAAAATGCGTCTTCATAGGATACCCTAAGGAAACCATTGGGTATACCTTCTACCTTAGATCCGAACGCAAGATCTTTGTTGCCAAGAACGGATCCTTTCTGGAAAAAGAGTCTCGAAAGGAGTAAGTGGGAGGAAAGTAGAACTCGATGAAGTACTACCTCTTGAACCGGAAAGTAGTGCAGCTCAAGAAAATGTTCCTGTGGTGCCTACACCAACTAGAGAGGAAATTAATGATGATGATAAAGGTACTTCAGATCAAGTTGCTACTGAACTTCGTAGGTCCACAAGGACACGTTCCACACCAGAGTGGTATGGCAACCCTGTCCTGGAAATCATGTTGTTAGACAACGGTGAACCTTCGAACTATGAAGAAGCGATGGCGGGCCCAGATTCCAACAAATGGCTTGAAGCCATGCAATCCAAGATAGAATCCATGTATGAAAACAAAGTATGGACTTTGACAGACTTGCCTGATGATCGGAGAGCGATAGAAAACAAATGGATCTTTAAGAAGAAGACGGACGCGGATGGTAATGTTACCATCTATAAAGCTCGACTTGTCGCTAAGGGTTATCGGCAAGTTCAAGAACTTGACTACGATGAGACTTTCTCTCCTGTAGCGAAGCTGAAGTCCATCCGAATCATGTTAGCAATTGCCGCATACTATGATTATGAGATATGGCAGATGGACGTCAAAACGACATTCCTTAACGGCTATCTTAAGGAAGAACTGTATATGATGTAGCCGGAAGGTTTTGTCGATCCTAAGAATGCTAACAAGGTGTGCAAGCTCCAGCGATCCATTTATGGGCTGGTGCAAGCATCTCAGAGTTGGAACATTAGCTTTGATGAGATGATCAAAGCATTTGGGTTTATGCAGACTTATGGAGAAGCCTATGTTTACAAGAGAGTGAGTGGGAGCTCTGTAGCATTTCTCATATTATATGTAGATGACATACTTCTGATAGGAAATGATATAGAACTTTTGGACAGCATTAAGGCCTACTTGAATAAGTGTTGTTCAATGAAGGACCTTGGAGAAGCTTCTTACATATTAGGCATCAAGATCTATAGGTATAGATAGAGACGCCTCATAGGTATTTCACAAAGCACATACCTTGATAAGATACTGAAGAAGTTCAATATGGATCAGTCCAAGAAAGGGTTCTTGCCTGTATTGCAAGGTGTGAGATTGAGCTCGGCTCAATGCCCGACCACGGCAGCAGATAAAGAAGAGATGAGTGTCATCCCCTATGCCTCAGCCATAGGATCTATTATGTATGCCATGCTGTGTACCAGACCTAATGTAAACCTTGCCGTAAGTTTGGTAGGAAGGTACCAAAGTAATCCCGGCAAGGAACACTGGACAGCGGTCAAGAATATCCTGAAGTACCTGAAAAGGACAAAGGACATGTTTCTCGTCTATGGAGGTGACGAAGAGCTCGTCGTAAAGGGTTACGTCGACGCTAGCTTCAACACAGATCTGGATGACTCTAAGTCACAAACCGGATACGTGTATATGTTGAATCGTGGAGCAGTAAGCTGGTGCAGTTGCTAGCAGAGCATCGTGGCGGGATCTACATGTGAAGCGGAGTACATGGCAGCCTCGGAGGCAGCACATGAAGCAATATGGATGAAGGAGTTCATCACCGACCTAGGAGTCATACCTAATGCGTCGGGGCCGATCACTCTCTTCGGTGACAACACTGGAGCTATTGCCCTTGCCAAGGAGCCCAGGTTTCACAAGAAGACCAGGCACATCAAGCGTCGTTTCAACTCCATCCGTGAAAATGTTCAAGATGGAGACATAGATATTCACAAAGTACATACGGATCTGAATGTCGCAAATCCGTTGACTAAACCTCTTCCGCGAGCAAAACATGATCAACACCAGAACTCTATGGGTGTTCGATTCATCACAATGTAACAAGATTATTTACTCTAGTGCAAGTGGGAGACTGTTGGAAATATGCCCTAGAGGCAATAATAAAAGGATTATTATTATATTTCCTTGTTCATGATAATTGTCTTTTATTCATGCTATAATTGTGTTATCCGGAAATCGTAATACACGTGTGAATACATAGACCACAATATGTCCCTAGTGAGCCTCTACTTGACTAGCTCGTTGATCAACAGATATTCATGGTTTCCTAACTATGGACATTGGATGTCGTTGATAACGGGATCACATCATTAGGAGAATGATGTGATGGACAAGACCCAATCCTAAGCATAGCACAAGATCGTGTAGTTCGTTTGCTAGAGCTTTTCCAATGTCAAGTATCTTTTCCTTAGACCATGAGATCGTGTAACTCCCGGATACCGTAGGAGTGCTTTGGGTGTACCAAATGTCACAACATAACTAGGTGACTATAAAGGTATACTACGGGTATCTCCGAAAGTATCTGTTGGGTTGACACGGATCGAGACTGGGATTTGTCACTCCGTATGATGGAGAGGTATCTCTAGGCCCACTCGGTAATGCATCATCATAATGAGCTCAAAGTGACCAAGTGTCTGGTCACGGGATCATGCATTACGGTACGAGTAAAGTGACTTGCCGGTAACGAGATTGAACGAGGTATTGGGATACCGACGATCGAATCTCAGGCAAGTAATATACCGATTGACAAAGGGAATTGTATACGGGGTTGCTTGAATCCTCGACATCGTGGTTCATCCGATGAGATCATCGAGGAGCATGTAGGAGCCAACATGGGTATCCAGATCCCGCTGTTGGTTATTGACCGGAGAGCCGTCTCGGTCATGTCTACGTGTCTCCCGAACCCGTAGGGTCTACACACTTAAGGTTCGGTGACGCTAGGGTTGTAGAGATATTTGTATGCAGCAAACCAAAAGTTGTTTGGAGTCCCGGATGAGATCCCGGACGTCACGAGGAGTTCCGGAATGGTCTGGAGGTAAAGAATTATATATGGGAAGTCGAGTTTCATCCATCGGGAAAGTTTCGGGGGTCACCGGTACTGTACCGGGTCCACGGGAAGGGTCCCGAGGGTCCACCGGGTGGGGCCACCCATCCCGGAGGGCCCCATGGCTGAAGTGGGAGGGGAACCAGCCCCTCGTGGGCTGGTGGGCCCCCCCTTGGCCCCCCCTGCGCCTAGGGTTGGGAACCCTAGGGGAGGGGGCGCCTCCACTTGCCTTGGGGGGCAAGGCACCCCCCTTGGCCTCCGCCCCCCTAGGAGATCCCATCTCCTAGGGCCGGCACTCCCCCTGGGGACCCTATATATAGAGGGGGTGGGGGAGGGACGGCAGCCGCACCCTTGCACTTGGCGCCTCCCTTCCCCCTTGCTACACCTCTCCCTCCAGCAGACGCTTGGCGAAGCCCTGCCGGGATCCCTGCTGCATCAACCACCACGCCGTCGTGCTGCTGGATCTTCATCAACCTCTCCTTCCCCCTTGCTGGATCAAGAAGGAGGATACATCACGCTGACCGTACGTGTGTTGAACGCGGAGGTGCCGTCTGTTCGGCGCTAGGATCTCCGATGATTTGGATCATGACGAGTATGACTCCCTCAACCCCGTTCTCTTGAACGCTTCCTCTCGGTCTACAAGGGTATGTAGATGCACTCCCCTCTCTCGTTGCTAGATGAACTCATAGATTGATCTTGGTGAAACCGTAAAAAATATATTTTCTTCAACGTTCCCCAACATGGGGTGCTCACGAGGCAGGGGCGCGCCCAGGGGGGGCGCCCCCCACCCTCGTGGGCAGCCCGGGACTCCCCTGACATGCACTGCAAGTCCATCAGGTGGGTTTCCTTCCAAAATTAACTTCTCTAGTTGATTTCATTCCGTTTTGACTCCGTCTGATATTCCTTTTCCTCGAAACACTGAAATAGGCATAAAACAGCAAATCTGGGCTGGGCCTCCGGTTAATAGGTTAGTCCCAAAAATAATATAAAAGTGGATAATAAAGCCCAATATTTCCTAAAACAGTAGATAAAGTAGCATGGAGCAATCAAAAATTATAGATACGTTGGAGACGTATCAAGCGACAAGACAATGCATCAACAATAACATTTTATTTACCCTTCTTGTGTTTAATGACATAAGGGAAAGTCTCAATGAATTCAACCCATTTAGCATGTCTACGATTCAGTTTAGCTTGACTTTTAATATGTTTCAAAGATCATGATCAGAGTGTATAACAAATTCTTTGAGCCATAAATAATGTTGCCATGTTTCTAAAGTCCGAACAAGAGCATATAATTCTTTATCATAAGTAGAATAATTCAGACTAGGCGCACTCAATTTTCAGAAAAGTATGCAACAGGTTTGCCATCTTGTAATAACACACCTCCTAATCCAATTCCACTAGCATCACATTCAAGCTCAAAAGTCTTATTAAAATCAGGAAGTTGGAGTAAAGGAGCATGTGTCAACTTATCTTTCAATACCGTGAAGGCTTCTTCATGTGCGGTACCCCAAAGAAAAGGCACATCTTTCTTTGTAAGCTCATTGAGAGGTGCAGCAATGGTGCTAAAATCTCTCACAAAACGCCTATAGAATCCAGCGAGGCCAAGAAAACTCCTCACGTGTGTGACCGTTTTGGGCTGCGGCCAACTCTCAATAGCTTCAATGATGGCTTTATCAACTTCAATTCCCTGTGGAGTAACAACAGAGCCAAGAAAAGATACTCGGTCGGTGCAAAAGGTGCACTTCCCTAGGTTACCAAACAAACGTGCATCACATAAAGCAATAAAAATAACACGTAAATGTTCCAAATGTTCCTCCAAAGATATGCTATAAATCAGTATATCATCAAAATAGACTACCACAAATCGTCCAATGAAAGCACGTAAAACTTCGTTCATTAGTCTCATGAAAGTACTAGGCACATTAGTTAACCCAAAAGGCATGACTAACCACTCATATAATCCAAACTTAGTTTTAAATGTTGTTTTCCATTCATCCCCCAATTTCATACGAATTTGATGGTATCCACTACGCAAATCAACTTTGGAGAATATTGTAGAGCCACTCAATTCATCAAGCATATCATCTAGCCTAGGAATAGGATGACGATAACGAATCGTAATATTATCAATACCTCTACAATCAACACACATACGCGATGTACCATCCTTTTTCGGCACTAGAATAATAGGAACAACACAAGGACTAAGGGATTCGCGTATATACGCTTTGTCGAGAAGCTCTTGTAATTGACGCATAATCTCCTTCGTCTCCTCTGGATTGATATGGTATGGCGCACGGTTTGGCAGTGAAGCACCGGGAATTAAGTCAATCTGATGCTCAATCCCTCGAATAGACGGTAATACCGGTGGCACGTCTTGTGGAAAGACGTCAGTGAACTCCTGCAAAATGTTAGTGATAACAGGAGGCAAAGAGGAAGGAACATCCTCGAATGAAAATAATGCCTCTTTGCACACAAAAGCATATCAAACAGATTTGCTAAAATCTAGCTCATCAATATCAGATTTGGTGGCAAATAAACATGCACTTTTCAATTTAATTTCAGAAGCAACATTAGATAGTTTATTATTAGGCTTCATTTGTTGCTCAAATTCTTTTGCCACAATCTGATTTTCACTCTTATTCTTCTCCTGTTTTGCTTTATTAGCTCTATTAATATCATATTTCAAAATGGAATCAGGAGTCATAGGAAGCAAAGTAATATTTTTATCCTTATGAACAAGAGTATACTGATTGTTTCTACCATGGTGTACATAATTTTTATCAAATTGCCATGGTCTACCAAGTAATAAGGAACATGCTTGCATATGTACCACATCACAATCAACATAATCAGCATATGTAGAGATACTAAAATGCACACGAACAGTACGTGTTACCTTAACCTTGCCGCTGCTGTTGAACCATTGGATGAAGTAAGGATGTGGATGTGGTCTTGTGGTGAGAGATAGCTTCTCCACCATTTCCATGCTAGCCAAGTTGTTGCAGCTCCCTCCGTCTATGATGACGCGCACAGAATGTTCCTTCACAACTCCCTTTGTGTGGAACAAATTATGCCTCTGATTTTGCTCAACTTGTGTGACCTGCACACTCAAAAACACGTTGAGCAACTAAACATTCATACCTGTCAGCGTCTTCAGGAGCCATGTATTGCGTCTCATGATCAGAATATAATCCACCATGTTCTTCACGTGTAATAAGGGCCAAAGTGTCCTCATCATAGTCACTAGCGGACTCATACCCACCATCCTTAGTAGCAATCATGAAACGCTGAGATTTGCATTCGCGCGCATAATGACCTCTTCCCTTACAACGACGACATATAATATCACTTGTGTGCCCTGTTGATGCCATGAAAGAAGAAGAGCTCTGTGCAGGCCCGGCAGGTGCGCTCTTGGCAGATAGTGGTGGTTGTGCCGGCTTTCTTGTATCACGGCTGGAGGTGGCACCTGATGGAGGTGCTGGTGCAATGGAAGTAGAAGATGCACGCGGTGTCCATGAGGAAGGTCGACCTGCAGAAAAGTTAGTGCGCGCCAATGCTTGTCGATCCTGCACTTCACGTTCAGCTTTACAAGCAAGATAGAATAAACGAGTGATATTAGCATACTCCTTATATTCTAGAATGGTCTGAATCTCTCTATTTAATCCACCCATAAAATGTGCAAGCATAGCTTCATTCTCCTCAACAATACCACATCTAATCATGCCAGTTTGTAATTCCTAATAATATTCTTCTACAGGAATTTTTTCCTTGTCTTAAACGCTGCAATTTTTGAAGCAATTCACGTTGATAATATGGTGGAACCCAACGAGTACGCATAGCAATTTTCAAAGCAGCCCAAGTAGCTGGAATAGGATATAATCTACAATGTTCAGACCACCATACACATGCAAAACTAGTGAAAGCACAAACAACAACAGCAACCTGTCTCTCCTCGGGATATTGCAAACATGTAAAATGTTGTTCAGTTTCTAACTCCCAAGTAAGATATATATCAGGAACATATCTACCCTCAAATGGTGGAATATTCAATTTCAGTTTAGGAACATGGTCATGATCTCGTACCTGAGGTGGTGGTGCAGGCCTACCATTGCGAATAAACACCTGAGGTCGACCTGCTGGTGGTGGTGCTAGTGGCTGCACGTAGTTCTAATTTTGGTCCACGTCATCCTCATAATCGCCTGCATACTGATCATCCTCCTGGGTACCAGCTGCAGTAGTAGCAGGAGCCAAAGAAGCATCAACAACAGGCACAGCAGCACCAGAAGTTTGGCCATCCTCAAGAGGAACACGCTTCGCTCGTCCATACTGATTCAGAAGGGGGCGTTGTTGTTGTTGTTGCTACAGAGGGGCGATAGGTGCAGCCGGCGGTGGTTGTCGAAAACGCGCGAGTAATTCATTAAACTTTTTATCAAGCTTTGTTTCGAACGTCTTCTCAATGCCATCTATCTTCTCCATGGCCTCTTCAAATCTGTTTAGCACATCTTGCACCTGTCCACTCATCATTTACTGAAATTTATCATGTAGCTATTTGTTCGTCACGTTCTCCCAATCAGTCTCATCGGCTTGTGATCCTGCCATGGTTAGCAGCAAAATATAAACACACAAGAATATGATCCTACAGACTACTAAGAAGTGGTGGTGGTGTATCACAAACCCGTCAAGCCAATCTCAAATTCTTACCAGTTCTTACCCAGCAGCAGGAGGTGATCGGCAACTGTTGTAGTCAAAACTCTTAAAGCTTGGATAAAGCGATTACCAGGGAGAGTCAAACGCACGATGTAGATGTATGTGGAGTTGGAAAGGCTTATAATATGGTAGAAAAAAGGGTCAGCAATAATCAATTCAGAGATGCAGAGTTGAATAAATGCTCAACGACGGTACTGTGCTGGTCCTAGGCTAGACCGTGCTAGAGACGCGAGCCTAGAACACTAACAAAATCACGGCGTTGCACGTAAACAAGGGAAAAGCACACTCTGGATTTTTTTTGCTTTTTTGCGCTGCTTTTTTTTTGCGAAAATTCACTATAATGGCGAGTGTCTCAAAACTCTTCCCAAGTCAAGGTAACATGATAGACACGAAATTTTTGCAACCAATTTTTTTTGACTGCCCCGGCCAAAATCTGGAAATGGCTCAAAAAAAATTCCTATAATGGCACCTGTCTCAAAACACTCAGAAACATCTAAAAATAGGATAGCCAGGAAATTTTTCGACACTTGCATTTTCAGAAAATTTTGGGCCTAAACAGAGGGTGGTTTCCAGACTCTCTTTTTTTGAAACCTACTCAGGCAAGGAAACACGAATCGGAAACTAGATGGATCTCGAAAACAAACCTAATATGAAAAGAACTCGGATTGGTGGTGGAAATATGGTGGTAGGATATGGCAGCGGTTGTGGTATATTGTAGCGGTGGTGGTATATGGATACGGATCGGTGGTCGTATATGGATACGGATTCAGAGCGGCACCGGATAAGCAGTGGTGGTAGATGGCAGGGGCAATGATGATGGTGCGGCGGCGGCGTGACAACTTATGACCAGAACTCGAAACTCTAAAAGACTAGACTCTAAGACTAGCAACTAGACACGATGATGCAACCGCAAATTCAACAACACAAAAACAGAAAAGATTATGCAATGGCTCAGACTGGTTCGGATATGATGAACTAACCCTAATTTTTTTGCGGCTTTTTCGTGGACTATAGGTATGAAGAACAAACTCGATCTAAACTACGAAAAACTGTAAAATCTCACCGAGCAACCTGGAAATCTGATACCACTTGATAGAGGCAAAGGTGTCCCGTCTTTCGATGAGATGATGGATATCGCTTTGGTGGAAGTCGACTTTGACGATCCGACTACGAATGTGCGAGGACGTCGCGCCTTAGCAATCGCTAAACCAACTCCGAGAGGTTATTGACCACGCCGGAGCATGATCAACCTGACCATGAGGGTCTGTTTCCTGCGAGAAAATGAAGAACAAGCAAGAAACTGAGATTGCATTCTGGATATTGTGAATATAAGATGAAAGCTTTATTGATCAAGGTGGGGTTCTGTGACGCCTTTGTCTGGTCGTTGAACACAAACGAAGTACGCGAAGTTGCAGCTATGGCGAACTTTAATCTAAACAAAACCCAAAGTCTAAACGGTGCCCTAAGGGCTGTATATATGGAGGAAGAGGGGGAGAATTTCGTGGCCCTTGGTGGAGGGGTCAGAAATCAACCCTATCTCTTCTTTCCCCACACATACGGACTCTAAAAATAGCCTATACTTATGTATTTCAAAATTACATGGGCCTGGCCCAATAATAAGGTGACGCAACACCTAGAATAGCCTCGGGACAAAATTTATGAAGTGGCATCTTGTATATTTCGTCCAAGGCTTCATGCACCCATTATGGTGGCTTCAAAGTCCTGAAATCATCACTTGTAACTCCGTTCTTGTTCCCCTTGCATATGCCATCATCTCCATGCTTGTTCTTGCTCCAATGTCCATCCTTCTCCAAGCTAGGCCCTTCATTTGTAAGCAAAACAAATGTATCCAATTTAGGCAGCATCATATTCTCATGAACATTAGAATCATTACCAAGAAACGAAAGTACCTGATAATTTAATTGGCATGCGCGAGCTCTAGTAATTGATTCAGTATATATAGCAGTAGGGGCTGTTGGTGTAACAATGGTATTGATGTCCTCATCAATTTGGGTGCTAGTGCTTCCACGATTCGGAAAACTTTATGTGATATTCTAGGTTTCCATGATCTTGATGATTGCTCTTTGAATTTGCACCTTGCGGATTCCACCATTAAAAATGCAATGGGAAGGATCAATGATGTTCTCATTGTTGCAAATAGAAATTTGGTGCCCGTAGATTTTATCGTTCTTGATATAGATTGCAATCTTTCTTGCCCTATTATTCTTGGTAGACCTTTCCTAGAATGATTGGTGCGATTATTGATATGAAGGAAGGGAATATTAGATTCCTATTTCCATTAAGGAAAGGCATGTGGAGCACTTTCCAAGTAAGAAAGTTAAATTACCTTATGAATCTATCATGCGAGCTACTTATGAATTGAGTGCCAAAGATGGCACTACTTAGATCTATCCTCACTTTTATGCCTAGCTAGGGGCGTTAAACGATAGCGCTAGTTGGGAGGCAACCCAATTTATTTGTATTTTTTGTTTTTGTTTATGTTTAGGAATAACTTTTGCATATACCTTCTGTTTAGATGTGTTTTTATGTTTTAATTAGTGTTTTATGCCAAGTAGAACCTGTAGGATAACCTATGGTAATAGTTAATTTGATTCTGCTGAAAAACAGAAACTTTGCGCGAACGAAAATAATTTTATTAATTCACAAAAACGTGCTTTTGCGTTGATTATTTTTGCTGTAGATCAATAGACAAATTTCCCAGGACTTCCTATTTTGGTAGGATTTTTTAAGTTCCATAAATATTCGAGATTTACAGATTGCTACAGACTGTTCTATTTTTGACAGATTCTGTTTTTCGTGTGTTGTTTGCTTATTTTGATGCATCTATCGCTAGTATTAAGTGGTATGAACCATAGAGAACTTGAAATACAGTAGGTTTGACACCAAAATAAATAAAGAATGAGTTCATTATAGTACCTTATGTGGTGGTTTTTCTTTCTTTCACTAACGGAGCTTATGAGATTTCCTGTTGAGTTTTGTGTTGTGAAGTTTTCAAGATTTGGGTAAAGATTTGATGGACTATGGAATAAGGAGTGACAAGAGCCTAAGCTTGGGGATTCCCAAGGCACCCCAAGATATTGAAGAATAGCCAAAAGCCTAAGCTTGGGGATGCCCCCGGAAGGCATCCCCTCTTTCATCTTCGTTTATCAGTAACTTTACTTGGAGCTATATTTTTATTCGCCACATGATATGTGTTTTGCTTGGAGCGTCTTGTATGATATTAGTCTTTGATTTTTAGTTTTCCACAATCATCCTTGCTGTACACACCTTTTGGGGAGAAGCCCACTTGATTATAATTTATTAGAATACGCTATGTGCTTCACTTATATCTTTTGAGCTAGATAGTTTTTGCTCTAGTGCTTCACTTATATCTTTTAGAGCATGATGGTGGCTTAATTTTGAAGAAATTGTTGATCTCTCATGCTTCACTTATATTATTTTGAGAGTCTCTTAGAACAGCATGGTATTTGCTATGGTTATAAAATTAGTCCTAGAATGATGAGCATCCAAGTTGGGTATAATAAAAACTATCATAGAAAGTGAATTGGATGCTATGATCAATTTGATACTTGATAATTCTTTTGAGATATTAGAGGTGACAATATTAGAGTCATGCTAGTTGGATGATTATGAATTTAAAGAATACTTGTGTTGAAGTTCATGATTCCCGTAGCATGCACGTATGGTGAACCGCTTTGTGATGAAGTTGGAGCACAATTTTATTTATTGATTGTCTTCCTTATGAGTGGCGGTCGGGGACGAGCGATGGTCTTTTCCTACCAATCTATCCCCCTAGGAGCATGCACGTAGTACTTTGTTCTTGATGACTTGTAGATTTTTGCAATAAGTACATGAGTTCTTTATGACTAATGTTGAGTCCATGGATTACACGCACTCTCACCCTTCCACCATTGCTAGCCTCTCTTGTGCTGCACAACTTTCGCCGGTACGATACACCCACCATATACCTTCCTAAAAACAGCCACCATACCTACCTATTATGGCATTTCTATATCCATTGCGAGATATATTTCCATGCAACTTTCCACCGTTCCGTTTATATGACACGCATCATTATTTTCATATTGCTCTTTGCATGATCATGTAGTTGACATCATATTTGTGGCAAGGCCACCTTCATAATTTTCATACATGTCACTCTTGATTCATTGCATATCCCGGTACACTGCCGGAGGCATTCATATAGAGTCATATCTTGTTCTAAGTATTGAGTTGTAATCTTGAGTTGTAAGTAAATAAAAGTGTGATGATCTTCATTTTTAGCGCATTGTCCCAGTGAGGAAAGGATGATGGAGACTGTGATTCCCCCACAAGTCGAGATGAGACTTCGGACTTAAAAAAGAAGAAGAGAAAGGCCAAAAAAAGAGAAAGGCCAAATAAAAAAATGAGAGAAAAAGAGAGAAGGGACAATGCTACTATCCTTTTACCACACTTGTGCTTCAAAGTAGCACCATGATCTTTAGGATAGAGAGTCTCCTATGTTGTCACTTTAAAATACTAGTGGGAATTTTTCATTATAGAACTTGGCTTGTATATTCCAATGATGGGCTTCTCAAAATGCCCTAGGTCTTCATGAGCAAGCGAGTTGGATGCACACCCACTTAGTTTCTTTTGTTGAGCTTTCATACATTAATAGCTCTAGTGCATCCGTTGCATGGCAATCCCTACTCACTCACATTGATATCTATTAATGGGCATCTCACATAGCCTGTTGATACGCCTAGTTGATGTGAGACTATCTTCCTCCTTTTTTGTATTCTCCACAACCACCATTCTATTCCACATATAGTGCTATGTCCATGGATCACGCTCATGTATTGCGTGAAAGTTGAAAAAGTTTGAGATTACTAAAGTATGAAACAATTGCTTGGCTTTTCATCGGGGTTGTGCATGATTAAATGCTTTGTGTGATGAAGATAGAGCAACAGCCAGACTATATGATTTTGTAGGAATAACTTTCTTTGGCCATGATATTTTGAGAAGACATGATTGCTTGATTAGTATACTTGAAGTATTATTATTTCTTATGTCAATATGAACTTTTATTTTGAATCATTTGGATCTAAACATTCATGTCACAATAAAGAAAATTACGTTGAGAATTATGCTAGGTAGCATTCCACATCAAAAATTCTATTTTTATCATTCACCTACTCGAGGACGAGAAGGAATTAAGCTTGGGGATGCTTGATACGTCTGTAACGTATCTATAATTTTTGATTGTTTCATGCTATTATATTACTTGTTTTGGATGTTTATGGGCTTTACTTTACACATTTATATCATTTTTGGGACTAACCTACTAACCGGACGCCAAGCCCATATTGTTGTTTTTTTGCCTATTTCAGTATTTCAAAGAAAAGGAATATCAAACGGAGTCCAAATGGGATGAAACCTTCGAGAGCGTGATTTTTGGAAGGAACGTGACCCAGAGGACTTGGAGTGCAAGTCAAGAAGCAGCCGAGGCGGCCACAAGGGTGGAGGGCGCGCCCCCCTACTAGGCGTGTCCCCCTATCTCGTGGGCCCCTCGGGCATCCATCGACCTACTTCTTCCTCCTATATATACCCACGTACCCCGAGAACATCAGAACAAGCCACGAAAACCTAATTCCACCGCCGCAACCTTCTATATCTGCGAGATCCCATCTTGGAGCCTTCGCCGGCGCTCCGTCGGAGGGGGAATCAACCATGGAGGACTTCTACATCAACACCATAGCCCTCCGATGAGTTATGAGTAGTTTACCATAGACCTTTGGGTCCATAGTTATTAGCTAGATGACTTCTTCTCTCTTTTTGGATCTCAATACCATGTTCTCCTCGATCTTCTTGGAGATCTATTCAATGTAACTCTTTTTGTGGTGTGTTTGTCGAGATCCGATGAATTGTGGGTTTATGGTCAAGTTTATCTATGAGAAATATTTGAATCTTCTCTGAATTATTTTATGTGTGATTAAGTTATCTTTGCAAGTCTCTTCGGATTATCAGTTTGGTTTGGCCTACTAGATTGATCTTTCTTGCAATGGGAGAAGTGCTTAGCTTTGGGTTCAATCTTGCGGTGTCCTTTCCCAGTGATAGCAGGGGCAGCAAGGCACGTATTGTATTGTTGCCATCAAGGATAAAAAGATGGGGTTTATATCATATTGCATGAGTTTATCCCTCTATATCATGTCATGTTTCTTAATGTGTTACTCTGTTCTTTATGAACTTAATACTCTAGATGCATGCTGGATAGCGGTCGATGTGTGGAGTAATAGTAGTAGATGCAGGCAGGAGTCGGTCTACTTGTTACGGATGTGATGCCTATATACATGATCATGCCTAGATAATCTCATAATTATTCACTTTTCTATCAATTGCTCGACAGTAATTTGTTCACCCACCGTAATACTTATGCTATCTTGAGAGAAGCCACTAGTGAAACCTATGGCCCCTAGGTCTATCTTTTATCATATAAGCTTTCAATCTACTTTTATTTGCATCTTTAGTTTTCCAATCTATATTACAAAATACCCAAAATAGGAAAACTCAAAACGGTGCCCGGGCTCATCTGCTCCCTCTCAGCAAAAAATTCAAAAAAAATACTAGAAAATTTAAAAAATTCCAAATTTTTTTGTGGTGGTAGATAGTTTGACGCGTGAGGTGCGCCCCAAAATTCAACTCATTTGGACATCTGAGCAGCTCTCGGCAAAAAAGACAAATCGGGTCAAAACAGTGCGTGAACAGTAAACATTTTTACAGACCCTGATTTTGTCTTTTTTGCCGAGAGCTGCTCAGATGCTCAAATGAGCTAATTTTTGGGGCGCACCTCACGCGTCAAATTATCTACCACCTCAAAAAAAATTGGAATTTTTTGAATTTTTCTAGTATTTTTTTTTGAATTTTTTTCTAAGCGTGGGTGCAGATGAGCCCGGGTGCAGATTAGCCGCACTCCCAAAAATATATTTATCTTATCATATTATCTATATCAGATCTCACTTTTGCAAGTGGTCGTGAAGGGATTGACAACCCCTTTATTGCATTGGTTGCGAGTTCTTGTTTGTTTGTGTAGGTGCGTGGGACTTTTGAGGGGCCTCCTACTGGATTGATACCTTGATTCTCAAAAGCTGAGGGAAATACTTACGCTACTATTGCTGCATCACCATTTCCTCTTCAAGGAAAACTAACGCAAGTTCAAGACGTAGCAGTGATCCAATGGAGAAGGGAGCCTTAACTATTGCAAAGTCGGGCGAGGTATATATAGGACAAATGTTTCCTACAAGCAGTGGTAGTTGCCACCACTTGCGTTTTGTATGTTGTATGTAATATCTGTCGAAACCGAGAGTATGTACGTGTAGTATGTAGTATATAACAATGATTAGGTAGTATATATATACAAATTTTTAGGTAGTATGTACCATTTTTTGAGTATGCTCTTTTTTACGTACAAATATGTACGTATTTCACAAATATAACAAAAACTATGGGCTCATATGCAATTTTTTCATGTAACTTGTTTTGAAATATCTTAGATATAGTATATAAAAATATTTAAAATAATAAAATAGTATATATAGTACCACATGCTAGTATATGAGACATGTGGGTTAACTACCATCTGGTGGCAGGATGGATTTTCCCTATATATATATATATATATATATATATATATATATATAAAGCCTCTGCTGACTAGATGCATTAATTGTTTTGTATATACATATATTGATGCTTATTTCTTCTTTTAGCCCTCCGAATCGAACCAAACTTTAGTAAGGAGACGAGGCCCAAAGAAAAGGTCAGGCCAGGATGAAAGGTTCAAGATCGAACAAATCACTCGAGATGGACAACCGATTGCTCCCAAGCGGACCAAGGACACATTTGTACATCAATACGGAGTTGTTGTTAGGGACAACATCCCGATTAGCATCCAAGAATGGAATAAGAAGAAGGACCCTGAAGTTTCTTATGTCCAAGATAGACTGAAAGATGATCTTTGGACCTCGCTGATGACAAATTTCAGCCTACCGCCAGAGAAGGATCCAACAGTTATTCTCCCAAAGGTCAAGGTGTTTGCTCTTAAGAAGATGGCAGAACTATTCAAGAACTAGAAGAAAGATTTGAAGAAAAAAAGTTTGTCGACAAAGACAAGACTTCACAATTCACCGGTCAATATGAGAAGATAAGAGACCACTGGCCCGCATTTGTGGCCTACAAGAAATCGGAGAAGGCTAAGCAAAGGCCACTAACAAACAAGAAAAATGTTGCAAAGAAGAAGTATCACCATACTACGGGGTCAGGTGGCTACAGCAAAGCCCGGCCTACGTGGGACAAAGCTGAGCAAGACCTGCTTACTAAAGGGGTCCAACCAACGACATTGCACTGGCCAGATCGGGCAAGGACTTGGTTCTTCGGGGTTGGGGAACTTTGGACCCAGAATCAGGGAAGTGTGTTTGGACGAACGATCAACTTGCAATACCCGCCACGAAGCTTGAGGAAGCAATCAAGGCAACACAGGAAGCAACGTTCTTTCCCGACAGAGAGAAGGACGAGCTGAGAGAGGCCCTCGGGAATCCTGAACACCCTGGACGAATACGAGGCACATCAGGCTCCGTTCCGTGGGTGCATGGGTTTCCCGACATCGATGGTTATAGAAGCCGAGAGAGAAAGAAGAAATAGGAAGCAAGCAAAATGCAGAAGATTAGTGTAAGATTAGAGAAACTAGAGGAACTTGAGAGCCAGCGAGCTACTGGCCAACCATCTCAGCGACACGAAGATCCTTCCTTCGACACTGCCTCCGAAGCTACCCCACCATCTCAGCGAAGAAGCGCGTGTGGCTTCCATGAAGCTCATTCAGCCTGATTTCACGGCTCCTCGCTACCCCGTGGATAGTATCATGAAGAATGAACATTGTGTGCTGATGGCGAAATGCCAAAACCTGGCCTTGAAGGCGGCGGTTGGCTCTGTTTTACCTCCTCGAGTTGAGGTAACTTTCCATTGCCGTCTGGTTCCATATGGTTATGCTATTGTCATGGTGGATGAAATAATGGAGGGATTTGGGGGGCTGGAGCTTGACTACCCTACAGGTGAAGGGGATATTCTTCTAGAAAGTGCTTTAAGGAGTACTATCTATGGAGAAAGGAGAACATCAAGCTTCCAAACTGGACGCCGCATCAGCAAACTCAGTCGGATGATGCCCCTCAACAGACTCAGTCGGATGAGGCCCCTCAGCAGACTCAGCCGGATGAGGCCCTTCAGCAGAGTCCTC
>NC_041393.1:620926360-620939532 GCF_002162155.2 Triticum dicoccoides | reverse complement strand
GGTAGGGCGCTCCCTCCGGTCTTGTGGTTGGCTCGGGACTCTTCTGGCCCAACTCTTTTGCTTCAGGGACTTCTTTTGGTCCACAAAAAATCACCGTAAATTTTTAGCTCATTTGGACTCCGTTTGATATTCCTTCTGTGCAAATCTCAAAAACAAGAAAAAAACAGAAACTAGCACTGGGCTCTAGGTTAATAGGTTAGTCCCAAAAATCATATAAAATAGCATATAAATGCATATAAAACAACCAAGATGGATAACATAATAGCATGGAACAATAAAAAATTATAGATACATTGGAAGCATATCACAGTGCTGCAAGATGAAGAAGTGGGAAAAATTCCCCAGCTCGGCGAACATGAGAAGCAATCATGCCCCTCGCTCAAGGTGTCTAGTGATACCGTCGCTAATCATCCGGGGCTACTACCCGGTATCAATCTTGGTGATTACGTGGGCAATGATGTATAGTTTGAAACGACTGAGGTAGTAGAAACCTTTAGATATGAGCACGAGAAGCCTCTCGTCAAACCTGATCAGCTCCCAATCTAACAGCTGTGATGCGAAGATTGCATGACTGGTACTTGGCAAGCTGCAGGAAGAATGGGACCAATAGTTTGATGGTGAGAATTAAAGATGAGCACGACCTCATTGGAGTCGACTTGATGCCTATTGAATTTGTGGAATTATTTTAGTTATTCAATCAAGAGGCCCTCGACAAACAACTCATGACTTGCTACTTTTTGTAAGTATTACTTCTGTAATTAAGTATCTAGCTCAGCTCATTCATTGCATCTATATATAATTATTCTCACTATATTATGCAGATTGATGATCGTCGAATGCAAAAGAGGACAAATCTATGGTATTGGTTTCATTAGCCCAAATACCGTAAATTAATGTACGATAGAAAATAGAGTTGAAGATACTGAGGAAAACTTGCTACAAGCATTCCTTCGATATCAAAACAAAAGGAAAATACTCTTTCCTTACAACTTCAAGTGAGTGTTACTGTCTTGTGCATATTCGGTTTCGCTTACTCGAGGTTAAGTAATGTATTGATGAGTTATACGTGCGCAGGTTCCACTTTATTCTACTATCCATTAAGCTTGCTGGGGGAGTAGTAACTGCCTTAGACTTGAGACGTAAAGATCCCAAGGATTATGCGGATATGACTGCAATGCTCCAGAAGTAAGTTCAATCATTATCGCACCATATCGGCAACTTTTGTTCATTTCATGATATCAAGTAATTAATTTCTTTGCCTAGCAGGGTTTGGAAAAAGGTCACCGTAATGGTTCGGGTCTGAAGAACGAGCTGCGATTTACACCCCCCAAAGTAAGTAGTACTAGCTAGTTCCGCGCATCTCTCATTGATTCTAGTTTCATCAATACTGTTATCATGCTTGATTATTAGTTTGATCGAACTCTATTCTCGTAAAGTGCTTGTGGCAGGCAGGCGGGAATAATTTACGTGGATACTACGTTTGTGAGTTCATTCGCCACTCGACCTCTGAACGGGGCTTCTTGTCCGACAAACAATTTGAAGTACGTAAACAATATTCACAATTTTATTTTATTACCATGTTTGACACGAAATAAGAGAGACGGCGCTCGTACAAAAAGATAAGAGGGTTTCGTATAAGCGTCTCTCTTGACCCGGGGTACAATGTGTTGCAAGCGTGCCAGTGTACACAGTACACAAATACAAAGAAGAAGAAAGAAAGGTGGGGCCTGCTGGTGGGGCCAAAGTGATCAAGCGATCGTGGTCTCCTGGTTCCCGGGGGGCCTCGAAAAGCCCCCGGTTAATTACTCCCGCGGATAGTACCGCGGGACACCTCCGCTTAAGCTGCGCAGTCGTCGTCTTCGGTCTTCGCTTCGCGTTCCTCACGCATGTGGTGGTGTGTGTGTGGCAACGGCAGTGTCCGTGTACAGAGTGGTACACGTGCTGTCGAAAACGTGGCCTTTGCTCCGGCCACGCCTGCCTACACTGTCTTGCCTCGTCGGCCTTGAGCGGCGTCGATGTGGTTGTTGAAGTATCATGCATGGTTGGGCTTGGCTCGGACGTCGTCGATGACATTGTTGATTTGCCGGGAGTGCGAGGGGTATGCCCTGCGGGAGTACATGTCGAAAGGAGAAAAAGGGCCGGATGGACATGAGGCACATAGTGCACACATCCTTCGATGACCGCATACACCGCCGCCAATTGCGGAGGAAGTCGCCTCCTCGTGCCGTCTGGTGCGGCCATCGGCGGTGGGTGAGCCGCATGCCAATGAGCGTGTGCCGCCAACACGGAGTGCCGAAGGTGAAACCGAGTTCACCTCCACAGCGGATGCATCCGGACCGAGAGCCGCTAGACATGAGCGGACTCCGACACGTGTGACACGTGTTCGTGCCGATGAAGAGGGAGGCTGCAGGAAACGCCTAAGTGTGTCCCGGCCGCAGCCGGATGTTGTCTCCACCTCCACAGCTATGACGAGTCCTCGTGACTCATCGAGTGCCGTGCTGCCTCCATGGTTACGACGAGTCGTCGTGGCTCGTCGAGCGTCGCGCTATCACTAGTGCGTCGAACGGATTGTGTCGCCGAGTCCCGGACAGCCCATGGCGCCTCCATGGACCGACAAGACAGAGGTGCGACGGAGCCTCGCCCAGGCACCGCCGGTAGTGTAGGTAGAAGGAGTGGCACACTAGATGGCGCGGACTCGAACGATGTGTGTCAGGAAGTCCTGGCCAGCCCCTGACGCCTCCATATACCGGTGAGACAGGGCGAGCAAGGCCCCGCGATGCGGCGGTGCCTCGCCCTGGCGCCGCCGATGATGAAGGTGTGGGTAGTGCACTAGAGTACGTCGAGCCGAACCGCTGAGTCCGGACACGATGGTGTTGTCGGCAGACTCGACGGTGGAGGATGCACCGAGGACCGTGCACGAATGGTGGCCCCGATCCGTCGCCGTCTTGCATGGAAGGTGCGCCGGGGGTTCCGCATGGCCGGATACCTCGGCACGTCGTCGTCTTGCGTGGAGGGCGCGCCGGGGGTTCCACATCCCCGGCAACCCCCGCACGTCGTTATCTTGTCACTAGTAGAAAAGGGGGCAAAGGTCCAAGCCGGATCAGCCGATTAGTCCCGGTTCAGTCCAGAACCGGGATCCATGGGGGCATTGGACCCGGTTCGTGAGCCCCGGGGGCCGGCCGGGCCACGTGGGCCATTGGTCCCGGTTTGTCTGGACCTTTTAGTCTCGGTTGGTGGGACGAACCGGGACCAATGGGCCTCGCTCCTGGCCCACCACCATTGGTCCCTGTTGGTGGCTTGAACCGAGACCAAAGGCTGCCCTTTAGTCCCGGTTCATGCCACCAACCGGGACCAATGAGGAGCCTATATATACCCCCTCGCATAAGAGCAGAGCACACTGCTTTGTTTTTTCTGGCCGTCGAGGGGGAGAGGGCTTGGTGGTGCTCTAGCTCACCTCCTATGCACACAAGGTGTTCGATGGAATGCCCGAGCCACACTACTTAAGCTTTCTCCTCTCCAAGCTCGACCTCCAAGATCCATTTTCCTCAATATGTGTCTAGGTTTAGCAGTCCATCACGTCCCATCCCCGTCTTCACCATTGTTGATCACCCGCGCCGATCTCATCGCCGGCACCACCGTGGTGAGCCTCCTGTTCTTATCTTCTTTCTGAAAGGAAAAATATTCTTACTTGTATGTTTAGATAGATACTTGTATTATTTTTTTAGTTTTATTATTGCATCTTATATAGTGCGATGGTTTTGGTATCCGCCCCCGTCGGTCCTCGTCCTGTCTATGATTCGGATGTCGTATATATTATCTTTTCATAACTATTGGTTCATTTATTGTTTATGACAATTATGCCGACCAACGTGACATAGATTTTATTTATCTAGGAGGTTGTTGAACCGGAAATTCCAACCGACCCTATTGTCGAGAGGTTAAATTTAGTTGAAGAAGAAAATAATTTCTTGAAGGAAAAAATAAGGAAAATTGAGGACGAGGAGATGATATTGGAGTTGCATGTTGCGGATGTCATCGATGATCACAAGATCAAGATGGATGCAATGCGCTTGAAGATTAGAAAGATTAGAAAATATGCCATTCATACCGAGGCTTGGTATCATTATGCCGTTGGATCAGTTGTTACCTTGGTTGCGATTATGATCACATTTGTTTTCGCATTGAAATGTTTTACATAGTTTCAATGTATGGTTTAATTAATTTAGATGCTCTGCAGAGCTTTATGTTGTTAGATGAGAACTATGTATGTACTTTGGTTTTAATGTGATGATGAACTTCTATTAATTTGGTCACTTAATTATCTATTCATGATGTTCCGTAATGGTTTTTGACACACTTAATTATATATAATGCACGCAGATGAACCGACAATGGATGTACGGTGACAGACACACCTCCGAGTACATTAAGGGCGTGCATGAGTTTCTCGAAGCGTCTGAGGCAAACAAGCAGAATGGTTTTATGTGTTGTCCATGCCCTATATGTGGAAATACGAAGTCTTACTCTGACCGAAAAATCCTTCACACCCACCTGCTTTACAAGGGTTTCATGCCACACTATAATGTTTGGACGAGGCACGGAGAAATAGAGGTTATGATGAAAGACGGCGAAGAAGACGAGTACGATGACAACTATGTGCCCCCTGAATACGGTGATGCTACTGAAGATCAAGAGGAACCAGACGATGTGCACGATGATGCTGCAACGGGCGAAGCTGCTGAAGATCAAGAGGAACCAGACGATGTGCCCGATGATGATGATCTCCGCCGGGTCATTGTCGATGCAAGGACGCAATGCGAAAGTCAAAAGGGGAAGCTGAAGTTCGATCGATGTTAGAGGATCACAAAAAAGGGTTGTACCCCAATTGCAAAGATGGCAACACAAAGCTCGGTATCGTACTGGAAGTGCTGTAGTGGAAGGCAGAGAATGTTGTGCCTGACAAAGGATTTGAGAAGCTACTGAAAATATTAAAGAAGAAGCTTCCAAAGGATAACGAATTGCCAGACAGTACATACGCAGCAAAGAAGGTCGTATGCCCTCTAGGATTGGAGGTGCAGAAGATACATGCATGCCCTAATGACTGCATCCTCTATCGCGGTGCGTACAAGGATCTGAATGCATGCCTGATATGCGGTGCATTATGCTATAAGATGTGACGCCCGGGTGATTAAGCTACAGTAATCCCCACTAATGATGCCACGTCACCTTTGTCACTGTAGTTAATCTCGGGTTAGTTCAAAACCGGTTCGAATTTCAAATACAAAATCGAGCAAACAATAAAAGTTTTCAAATATTAAAACTAAAATGTTCTATATGTGCCAAATATTGCATAAATAATTATGGTGGAGAATCCACAGTTTTATAAAGTATTTAATGGCACTGAAATAAATAAAACAGTAATAAAAACTAATAATTAAATGCCTTTACTAATTAGTAAATTATCAAACTAAATTAATTGGGGACTAGACATTTTGTGACGGCGGACTAAACTGAGATACTAAATTAGATGCTATGTATATATTTTACAGAAACTAAAATAAAAGGTGACTAAAGTAAAACAGGAAAGAATAAATAGAAAACAAAAGAAAGAAAAAGGAGAAAGAAAACCCCCCTGCCCCCCTGGGCTTCGGCCCAGCTCACCGGCCTCTCGGCCCTCCTGGCGACCGGCCGGCCCAGCCCCCCCCTCTCTCTGGCCAAGTTGGCCACTACACCAGGCCCAACCCACCCCGTCCTCCCTTATCCCCTCCCACGCCCCGAAATATCTGCAGACCACCCCACTCCCCCGATCCACCTCACCCTCTCGCTCTCTCGATCTGGATCGGGAGATCCCCCCTCGCCTCCGCCCGACGGCCCTCGTCCCTGCCCAGGTGGTGCCGCCACCGTTCGACCCCGACGGACGCCTCGCCCTCCTCCTGAAGCTCGCCGCCTCGTTGCGTCGCCCAGACCCGAGCCGGCGCCCCGCCACCTCGCCCCGAAGTCGCCCCGCCGCCTCGACCACGCCTCCCCACCGGACTGCCTCCTCGCCTACGACGTCGCTGTCCCCGTCCCCCACCTCGAGCACCATTGCCACGTGCCCTACGCTCCGATGTGAGCCCTCGCCAACCCCCCCTCGTCTGCGTAACCGGACGTGGCCGCCGCTCCCTGTTGCGGATGCTGCCTGGCCCGTGCTCCCGTGCTTCCCTGCGCCGTCCCGCGGTCGCCCCGTCTTGGTCCGCCGTGGCCGTGTCGCCCCGCTCTTGCTTGCTTCCCGCGTCGGGTGTGGCCGCCGGACCGCGCGTCCCTGGCCACTCCCGCCAGGCCCTGCGCCTCGCCGCCCCAGTCCTCGCGGCTCCAACCGGCCGCGCCATGGCCGCCGGCGCGCGCCCTCCTGGGCGCCCGAGTGCTCCCCGCCCCTGGTGGCCTCGGGCA
Organism: Triticum dicoccoides; assembly: GCF_002162155.2. Taxonomy (NCBI): domain Eukaryota; kingdom Viridiplantae; phylum Streptophyta; class Magnoliopsida; order Poales; family Poaceae; genus Triticum; species Triticum dicoccoides. The sequence goes on along the minus strand of NC_041393.1, from coordinate 620,933,103 downwards.
CGCACGCCCGCACCCGTCGCCCGCTAGGCCACTAGGGTCTATGACACCGGGGCCCCATGCCCCTGTTAAAAAAAACGAAAAACGAAAATTAAAAAGAAATGAAAATGTAATTAATAAAAACATTAATTAGCTAATTAATTAATTAGTAAAATACTTAAGTTAATTAATCATGTTTAAATTAATCTAATTAATTACTTAATTTAATTAAGCAGTAATCAATCAGCTAAACCCTACTTAAACTAAAAAGTGTATGACATGCGGGACCCACACGTAGTTGACTCAGTCAACTGCGCAGTTGACTGCTGATGTCAGCATGTTGTCATGCTGACGTCATCTTTTACTATTCTGGATAATGTTGAGATAAATAATTAAATAAATCCTGAAAATGATTTAAATCTTTTAAAATTAATAGAAAATAAACCGTAGCTCCGATGAAAAAACTTTGTACATGAAAGTTGCTCAGAACGACGAGACGAATCCGGTTACGCAGCCCGTTCATCCGCCACACACCCCTAGCATACCGAACACGAAACTTTCCCCCTCCGGTTCACCGGTCCGAAAACGCGGAACACCGGGAATACTTTCCCGGATGTTTTCCCCCTTCGTCGGTATCACCTACTACCGCGTTAGGGCACACCGAACACCGCGTATTGCCTTGATATATTTTGTGGTGCCTTGTTTGCTTTGTATTCATTATTTGTCCCCCCTCTTCTCTCCGGTAGACTACGAGACCGACGCTGCTGCTGACCAGTTCGACTACGGAGTTGACGACCCCTCTCTCTTGCCAGAGCAACCAGGCAAGCCCCCCCCTTGATCACCAGATATCGCCTATTCTCCTCTATACTGCTTGCATTAGAGTAGTGTAGCATGTTACTGCTTTCGTTAATCCTATTCTGATGCATAGCCTGACATTGTCGCTACATCTGTTGATACCTTACCTGCAATCCTAAATGCTTAGTATAGGATGCTAGTTTATCATCATTGGCCCTACATCCTTGTCAGTCTGCCTTGCTATACTATCGGGCCGTGATCACTTGGGAGGTGATCACGGGTATATACTATACATACATACATACTATACAGATGGTGACTAAAGTCGGGTCAGCTCATTGAGTACCCGCAAGTGATTCTGACGAGGGGGCTGAAAGGACAGGTGGCTCCCTCCCGGTAGAGGTGGGCCTGGGTTCCCGACGGCCCTCGACTGTTACTTTGTGGCGGAGCGACAGGGCAGGTTGAGACCACCTAGGAGACAGGTGGGCCTGGCCCTGTTCGGCGTTCGCGGATACTTAACACGCTTAACGAGATCTTGGTATTTGATCTGAGTCGGCTACGAGCCTATACGCACTAACCATCTACGTGGGAGTAGTTATGGGTATCCCGACGTCGTGGTATCAGCCGAAGCACTTCAGACGTCAGCGACGGAGCGGCGCGCGCCGGATTGGACTGGAACGCCTACTAGGCTAGGTCTGCTTCCGGCCGCCCTCGCAACGTGCAGGTGTGCTATGGGCGATGGGCCCAGACCCCTGTGCGCTTAGGTTTAGACCGGCGTGCTGGCCTCTCTGTTGAGCCTAGGTGGGGCTGCGATGTGTTGATCTTCCGAGGCCGGGCATGACCCAAGAAAGTGTGTCCGGCCAAATGGGATCGAGCGTGTTGGGTTATGTGGTGCACCCCTGCAGGGAAGTTAATCTATTCGAATAGCCGTGATCTTCGGTAACAGGACGACTTGGAGTTGTACCTTGACCTTATGACAACTAGAACCGGATACTTAATAAAACACACCCTTCCAAGTTCCACAGACAACCCGGTGATCGCTTTTCCACAGGGCGGCGAGGGGAGGATCGCCGGGTAGGATTATGCTATGCGATGCTACTGGAGATGCTACTTGGAGATGCTACTTGGAGATGCTATTTGGAGGACTTCAATCTACTCTCTTCTACGTGCTGCGAGACGGAGGCTGCCAGAAGCGTAGTCTTCGATAGGACTAGCTATCCCCCTTTTATTCTGGCATTCTGCAGTTCAGTCCACCGATATGGCCTCCTTACACATATACCCATGCATATGTAGTGTAGTTCCTTGCTTGCGAGTACTTTGGATGAGTACTCACGGTTGCTTTCTCCCCCCTTTTTTCCCCCTTTCCTTTCTTTCTGGTTGTCGCAACCAGATGCTGGAGTCCAGGAGCCAGACGCCACCGTCGACGACGACCCTTACTACACCGGGGGTGCCTACTACTACGTGCTGCCCGCTGACGACGACCTGGAGTAGTTTAGGAGGATCCCAGGCAGGAGGCCTGCGCCTCTTTCGATCTGTATCCCAGTTTGTGCTAGCCTTCTTAAGGCAAACTTGTTTAACTTATGTCTGTACTCAGATATTGTTGCTTCCGCTGACTCGTCTATGATCGAGCACTTGTATTCGAGCCCTCGAGGCCCCTGGCTTGTATTATGATGCTTGTATGACTTATTTTATTTGTAGAGTTGTGTTGTGATATCTTCCCGTGAGTCCCTGATCTTGATCGTACACATTTGCATGCATGAATAGTGTACGATTGAATCGGGGGCGTCACAAGTTGGTATCAGAGCCAACTGCCTGTAGGAATCCCCTTTCCAACTCCTTGGCCGAAGTCGAGTCTAGTCGTTGAAAAACTTTTACTAACATGGCTGTGTGGCCCATGGGCCCACGTCGCCATCGGGAGGTATTAGGATCTTTTATTCCTTGACCTATACTCTGGGACTCTGACATCTCTTCTATTCGGGTTAAATGAATTTGCTAAATCTAACATAGGATCTCGTTATCACTTTCACCCGGAGAGCCCCTTGTTACTGATGATCGTCTGCTGCACCAGAAGACCCTGAAGATACTCTCCGCTGTTAACCCGAGAACTTGTGTTCATCGCGTTTGCAATTCCCCTTCCACTGCAAACCCTTATGGATAACTACTTGCAGTTGTTATTCTTACATTCATCCCCAGTTGGTCTTGTTGTTACAAGATAACCTGAAAACTCGTCGTTGTTTCGATAATCCTTTGAGCTTACTGCCTTGCTGTTCTTTGTCACCTGAATACCCCTACGGTTAATTATTGCAATTATCGAGTATCCGCTCATCCCCAGTTGTTCATGAGTTTCACAAAAGTCTTCGAAATATTATTCGATCTTCTGAAAATCCTTTGGAGCCTTTGGCTCTTGAAATTCTTGCTTGCTCGCATTATGGTTAATCCCATAAGTCTCGTAGTCTTATTGACATTCCTTGTCATTATCATTTTGGGTCTATTGACTCAATATGTTTGCGAATACACGCAATCATCATTGATCCTTATAAATTACTTTTCCGGCTGAGTTGCCATTCTTTTAACTGGAATTGGTTCTCGACCAATCGAATTGTCTTTGATTGTACCCTAAGGCTATTCAACTTATCCACCCCTAATCAGAGCATTGCTTCTGACCCCTTGATTTGGGAATCATAATTCCTTTGCTTTTGACAATTGAGTTAGTCAGTTGTTTCTATAATCCGGTGCACTTGCATTCCTTCTTCCTTTGATAGAGTATCGATACCCACACCAGCTCCGTTGTGGACCATCGGTTCCTTTGTTGGATTTTATGTCCTTCATAATTAATCACCTTGTGAGCTCTTTCCCCTGATACATAATGCCTTTGGTACATTGTATCCTCTGCTTGACCAACAATGCTCTACTTTCGAGCTTGTATTAATTACCCCGAAGTTTGTGGTATATGTTCGTAAGATGCCCGGATGGGTTGAACCTATGCCTTCCTTAATATGTGTGAACTCGGAAGATTTCACGAGTCATACTCTTCTGGTGCTTCACCAGATAAAATTTCAACACTGCAACTTCATCGAATGTGAGAAGTGAATGAAAGGTTATGCATTGGAGAAGTGGGAGTCGACCTTGAACTTTGCGTTCATGCCCATGGACACGATGTACATCTTCTCATCGAAGCTTCTTGTAACTATTTCCTTGATATAATATCCTTGGGTATCGGTGAATTGATCCTTTGCAATCGTGGTTCCGACCATGTCCTCCTTTAAATACCATTTCCTGTGCAAGTTTAAGCACTTGTCTTCTATAGAGCAATACCCCAGTCCAACCTCTACTTGGATCTGTCGAGTATTACCCCCTGGTATCTCGAGATTATCATGGAACTGCATAACTTCTTATGAGTTCTTCATCAAGTGCTACCTTTCCACTGATTCCAATTTTTCACGGGCTCTGAGTTATTATACACTCAAAGACACCGATAACTGAACCGAGTCCGCACTACGGTTCAACAACTCTTCAGTAAGCTTCTATAAATACGAGTTTGTACCCGATCACGCCATTCCTAGCCTGTTTGGCTATATCATTGTCGTGATGATTTTAACTGTGCTACCCGGTCCTTCTTCTCGGAGCACAATTTTCGACGATGAACTAACCTTACGTCGATCCTCATCGTCATATCATTTCGCCTTGAACAACAAGCTTGGTTACGAGTTTCTGTCGTACCCTTGGTTCCAATAACCTTTCACTTCATCATTACTTTGACTTGATGTCGTTGCGGATCGATTACATTTTCATGAACTCTCGCGACAAAGGTGTCGTGATCATCAACATTCTGAGCTCATCCAGGATATCAATTGAATTCATGATGAGAAATACCATCCTTGCCCTCGATGAATTGTATTATGATCGACCACTTTATTGCCTTCCCACCAACACAAGCTTGTTCATGCTTGGTGTTATACCTTGAGTTCCTTGCTACCCAGCATTTGATCTTCCTTACCTTGAAAGTATTACCATCTCTTTTTGTCAAGAATGTGGTGGGAATTTCACCACCTCTTAAGAATTCTTGATATCAAAATGCTTCTTGCCATCTTCGTTCATTTCTTGGTCCCCGTGTTAATTCCAACAAGTGAACGGTGTTGTTTGGATTCTTTCCTTCTAGCAACCCTATTGCTTTGAAGTGAATGGACGATAGTTCATTCTAAGTCCTTCGCTAATTGAATCACCATTCTAACATTGGTCGTGCAACCCAACCCGTACTTCGGGCGCACCCTTCAACCAATGTTTAATTGTGTATGTTTCCTCGAGCATACATCAGTATACCATTTGATCTGACAAATGTTATCTCCTTGTTCACATAATTGTGGAAATCCATCTTGTCGGAAATCTCGATGGATTATCGCCGAGCCCATCAGCCACCTCCTCCTCTCCTTGGTTTAATGATGAACTATTGTTTCAGGAACCCACTCCCATAGTTCATTTCCTGAGAATCCTGAAATGTCATTTCGTCTATTTGTGTTGCACCTTTTATTCTCGGACATCCCGACTCTGAGGTATCATTACACCAATCGGATCTGAATCTCGGTCAGATATGATGGTTGGGACAACTTTCCAAGAGTTATGTCGTTGGCCCTTTGATGACCTGGTAACAGGATGTCATGCCTAGCACCCCCCCCCCCTGGCTGGAGGACCTATCATTATGGTTTATTTGCAAGGATAACCGTTCTTCTTGGAGGAAATTGTAAGACCTATGTTATAAACTGTTCCTGATGGATCCATTGAGTATCCAAAAAACCGGCCTTTGCTTGAAGACCATGTCAATGCTATCTCGAAGCATGTCTGTGATACTCTGATTTCAACAAGAACATTTGAAGCCCAATGCTAAATGTTTCTTGCTCAATTATCCAAACACCGTTGTATGGGTAATGTCATGAAAATTCTCTCCCCTACCTAAAGAGTTTTCTACATTATATCCTGTCATGGATATCATGCTCTGCTTATCCTTGGGAAGGATATACCCTTGAAATATGTGGTTAAACATAATTTCCTTTCCACTGTTCTGTTTAATCTGATGATCATATTTTCCTTCCATTGTTGGTTTAACCTTTCTTGTGAACTATATGATCTGAGCAGTAATATTCCCCTGCTTATGTAAACACCTCGTTGTACAATTCTGTCAGTAAGACCCTGTTACTTTTGTTGATGACATTCCGGTAACCACCGATGGACGAGAACTTCGCCTACTGGTCCGCCTTGTTCAACGAGCAGGAAAATGGTTCTCTTCGTCCCTCGCCCTTGGTACCGACATTGTTGCCGACATAACTGACATGCTACTCTCTGACATGCCTTGCTATCGTGATCGTACAAGATGTCAGCCCCCCCCCCCTTTCTACTTTTAACCCACATGGTGGGCCCATAACCCACAGTTCCACAGGATCGGAACCAGACTCTCCTGTACACCCCCTGTTCCCAAAGTTATTCCTCCTGCGTGGACTCGTATGTAATTCACGGGCCACCGTCATAGTGATCTATTCTGGTATCAGACGCGATACTTACTCTCGCTACTCTAAACCCCTTTCTCACCCGCTTGGAGCCTATTATGGTACCTTCGTACCTTACTCTCGAGGTATTTCATATGTTCAACTCGAGAGATAATCTTATACTAATTCATGGGTTAGCCCCAGATTGTTTCCCTTAAAAGCTTTATGTCGTAGTGAGCTGGCCCTTATCTTTCGTAAGTACGATGGAGTTCCCGAAGAAATGATGACCAGTTTATCATGATGCATCGGAATAAAGGATTGAAGACATCAACGAAAGGGATTAACTTCTTCGAGAAGATCCGTTAGATTATCGTAACCAGACCTTTCCCCCTTGCTCCCCTCTTAAATCTCGGGACGAGATTTCTTGTAGTGGAGGAGAATTGTGACGCCCGGGTGATTAAGCTACAGTAATCCCCACTAATGATGCCACGTCAC
>NC_041393.1:620919299-620925247 GCF_002162155.2 Triticum dicoccoides | reverse complement strand
AAAAAAAACGAAAAACGAAAATTAAAAAGAAATGAAAATGTAATTAATAAAAACATTAATTAGCTAATTAATTAATTAGTAAAATACTTAAGTTAATTAATCATGTTTAAATTAATCTAATTAATTACTTAATTTAATTAAGCAGTAATCAATCAGCTAAACCCTACTTAAACTAAAAAGTGTATGACATGCGGGACCCACACGTAGTTGACTCAGTCAACTGCGCAGTTGACTGCTGACGTCAGCATGTTGTCATGCTGACGTCATCTTTTACTATTCTGGATAATGTTGAGATAAATAATTAAATAAATCCTGAAAATGATTTAAATCTTTTAAAATTAATAGAAAATAAACCGTAGCTCCGATGAAAAAACTTTGTACATGAAAGTTGCTCAGAACGACGAGACGAATCCGGTTACGCAGCCCGTTCGTCCGCCACACACCCCTAGCATACCGAACACGCAACTTTCCCCCTCCGGTTCACCGGTCCGAAAACGCGGAACACCGGGAATACTTTCCCGGATGTTTTCCCCCTTCGTCGGTATCACCTACTACCGCGTTAGGGCACACCGAACACCGCGTATTGCCTTGATATATTTTGTGGTGCCTTGTTTGCTTTGTATTCATTATTTCTCCCCCCTCTTCTCTCCGGTAGACTACGAGACCGACGCTGCTGCTGACCAGTTCGACTACGGAGTTGACGACCCCTCTCTCTTGGCAGAGCAACCAGGCAAGCCCCCCCCCCTTGATCACCAGATATCGCCTATTCTCCTCTATACTGCTTGCATTAGAGTAGTGTAGCATGTTACTGCTTTCGTTAATCCTATTCTGATGCATAGCCTGACATTGTCGCTACATCTGTTGATACCTTACCTGCAATCCTAAATGCTTAGTATAGGATGCTAGTTTATCATCATTGGCCCTACATCCTTGTCAGTCTGCCTTGCTATACTATCGGGCCGTGATCACTTGGGAGGTGATCACGGGTATATACTATACATACATACATACTATACAGATGGTGACTAAAGTCGGGTCAGCTCATTGAGTACCCGCAAGTGATTCTGACGAGGGGGCTGAAAGGACAGGTGGCTCCCTCCCGGTAGAGGTGGGCCTGGGTTCCCGACGGCCCTCGACTGTTACTTTGTGGCGGAGCGACAGGGCAGGTTGAGACCACCTAGGAGACAGGTGGGCCTGGCCCTGTTCGGCGTTCGCGGATACTTAACACGCTTAACGAGATCTTGGTATTTGATCTGAGTCGGCTACGAGCCTATACGCACTAACCATCTACGTGGGAGTAGTTATGGGTATCCCGACGTCGTGGTATCAGCCGAAGCACTTCAGACGTCAGCGACGGAGCGGCGCGCGCCGGATTGGACTGGAACGCCTACTAGGCTAGGTCTGCTTCCGGCCGCCCTCGCAACGTGCAGGTGTGCTATGGGCGATGGGCCCAGACCCCTGTGCGCTTAGGTTTAGACCGGCGTGCTGGCCTCTCTGTTGAGCCTAGGTGGGGCTGCGATGTGTTGATCTTCCGAGGCCGGGCATGACCCAAGAAAGTGTGTCCGGCCAAATGGGATCGAGCGTGTTGGGTTATGTGGTGCACCCCTGCAGGGAAGTTAATCTATTCGAATAGCCGTGATCTTCGGTAACAGGACGACTTGGAGTTGTACCTTGACCTTATGACAACTAGAACCGGATACTTAATAAAACACACCCTTCCAAGTTCCACAGACAACCCGGTGATCGCTTTTCCACAGGGCGGCGAGGGGAGGATCGCCGGGTAGGATTATGCTATGCGATGCTACTGGAGATGCTACTTGGAGATGCTACTTGGAGATGCTATTTGGAGGACTTCAATCTACTCTCTTCTACGTGCTGCGAGACGGAGGCTGCCAGAAGCGTAGTCTTCGATAGGACTAGCTATCCCCCTTTTATTCTGGCATTCTGCAGTTCAGTCCACCGATATGGCCTCCTTACACATATACCCATGCATATGTAGTGTAGTTCCTTGCTTGCGAGTACTTTGGATGAGTACTCACGGTTGCTTTCTCCCCCCTTTTTTCCCCCTTTCCTTTCTTTCTGGTTGTCGCAACCAGATGCTGGAGTCCAGGAGCCAGACGCCACCGTCGACGACGACCCTTACTACACCGGGGGTGCCTACTACTACGTGCTGCCCGCTGACGACGACCTGGAGTAGTTTAGGAGGATCCCAGGCAGGAGGCCTGCGCCTCTTTCGATCTGTATCCCAGTTTGTGCTAGCCTTCTTAAGGCAAACTTGTTTAACTTATGTCTGTACTCAGATATTGTTGCTTCCGCTGACTCGTCTATGATCGAGCACTTGTATTCGAGCCCTCGAGGCCCCTGGCTTGTATTATGATGCTTGTATGACTTATTTTATTTGTAGAGTTGTGTTGTGATATCTTCCCGTGAGTCCCTGATCTTGATCGTACACATTTGCATGCATGAATAGTGTACGATTGAATCGGGGGCGTCACATAAGATCAGACGAGATAACCCTGGTGATGTTGACGGCGAGCCCCCCAGGAAGAGGGTTCCTGCGAAGGTGATGTGGTATGCTCCTATAATACCATGGTTGAAACGTCTGTTCAGAAACGGAGAGCATGCCAAGTTGACGCGATGGCACAGTGAGGACCGTAAGAAAGACGGGAAGTTGAGAGCACCCGCTGATGGGTCGTAGTGGAGAAAAATCGAGATAAAGTACTGGGATGAATTTGCAAGTGACCCAAGGAACGTATGGTTTGCTTTAAGCGCGGATGGCATTAATCCTTTCGGGGAGCAGAGCAGCAATCACAGCACCTGACCCATGACTCTATGTATGTATAACCTTCCTCCTTGGATGTGCATGAAGCGGAAGTTCATTATGATGCTAGTTCTCATCCAAGGCCCTAAGCAACCCGGCAACGACATTGATGTGTACCTAAGGCCATTAGTTGAAGAACTTTTATAGCTGTGGAATGGAAACGGTGTACGTACGTGGGATGAGCACAAATAGGAGGAATTTGACCTAAAGGAGTTGCTGTTCATGACCATCAACGATTGGCCCGCTCTCAGTAACCTTTCAGGACAGACAAACAAGGATTACCATGCATGCACGCACTGTTTACTTGACGCCGATAGTATATACCTGGGAAGCTGCATGAAGAATGTGTACCTGGGCCATCGTCGATTTCTTCCGACCAACCATCAATGTCGAAAGAAAGGCAAGCATTTCAAAGGCGAGGCAGATCACCGGAAGAAGCCCGCCATGCGTACCGGTGATCACGTACTTGCTATGGTCAATGATTTACATGTATCTTTGGAAAGGGTCCCGGCGCACTAGCTGTTCCGAATAACGCTGAGGGACACGCACCCATGTGGAAGAAGAAATCTATATTTTGGGACCTACCCTACTGGAAAGACCTAGAGGTCCGCTCTTCAATCGACGTGATGCACGTGACGAAGAATCTTTGCGTGAACCTGCTAGGCTTCTTGGGCGTGTATGGAAAGACAAAAGATACACCTGAGGCACGGGAGGACCTGCAACGTTTGAACGAAAAAAACGGCAATGCCTTCGAAGCAGTATGAAGGTCCTGCTAGCTACGCTCTTACGAAAGAAGAGAAAGAAATCTTCTTTGAATGCCTGCTCAGTATGAAGGTCCCGACTGGCTTCTCGTCGAATATAAAGGGAATAATAAATATGCCAGAGAAAAAGTTCCAGAACCTAAAGTCTCAGGACTGCCACGTGATTATGACGCAACTGCTTCCGGTTGCATTGAGGGGGCTTCTACCGGAAAACGTCTGATTAGCCATTGTGAAGCTATGTGCATTCCTCAATGCAATCTCTCAGAAGGTGATCGATCCAGAAATCATACCAAGTCTAAGGAGTGATGTGGCGCAATGTCTTGTCAGTTTCGAGCTGGTGTTCCCACCATCCTTCTTCAATATCATGATGCACGTCCTAGTTCATCTAGTTGACGAGATCGTCATTCTGGGGCCCGTATTTCTACACAATATGTTCCCCTTTGAGAGGTTCATGGGAGTCCTAAGAAATATATCCGTAACCGCGCTAGGCCAGAAGGAAGCATCTCCATGGGCCATCAAACAGAGGATGTCATCGGGTTTTGTGTTGACTTCATTCCTGGCCTTAAGAAGATAGGTCTCCCTAAATCGCGGTATGAGGGGAGGCTGACTGGAAAAGGCACGCTTGGAAGGGACTCAATAATATGCAGGGACGGATATTCTTGGTCTCAAGTACACTACACAGTTCTACAGAACTCTACCTTGGTGACCCCGTATGTCGATGAACACAAGAACAGTCTGCGCTCTAAACACCCGGAGCAGTGCGACGACTGGATTACATGTGAACACATCAGGACTTTCAGCAGTTGGTTGGAAACACGTCTCAGAGGTGACAACACTGTTTGTGATGAGCTGTACTTGTTGTCCAGGGGACCATCTTCGACTGTTACGATTTGTAAAGGATACAAGATAAATGGGAATACATTTTACACGATTGACCAAGATCAAAAGAGCACCAACCAAAACAGCGGTGTCCGCTTTGATGCAACAACCGAGAGGGGAAAGGACACATATTATGGTTACATAGTGGACATATGGGAACTTGACTATGGACATGATTTTAAGGTCCCTTTGTTTAAGTGCAAATGGGTCAATCTGTCAGGAGGCAGGGTACAGGTAGACCCACAGTACGAAATGACAACAGTGGATCTGAAAAATCTTGGGTACACTGATGAACCGTTCGTCCTAGCCAATGATGTGGCGCAGGTTATCTATGTGAAGGACATGTCTACCAGACCGAGAAAAAGAAAAGATAAGGAAGAGAATACATCATAGGATGAGCCAAAGCGCCACATAGTTCTTTCAGGAAAAAGGGACATCGTGGGAGTGGAGGGCAAGACATACATGTCTGAAGATTATGAAAAGTTTCATGAAATACCTCCCTTCAAAGTCAAGGCTGACCCAAGCATCCTGGTAAACGATGAAGATTATCCATGGTTACGGCGCAATAAGCAAATGACACAAGTGAAGAAAAAGTGAAGACTTTCTCCCGCAACTATTATGATGATACCATGCCAACTTTGTAACAGACGAGTATGATACCATTGTTCGTTTTGTACATGCACAAGCTATGTGGGTGAAATTATGATACCATGCCAACTTTCAACTTTTTCAGAGTTCATTTGAAATGCTTTGATGTCTTATGGTTCGGCCCACGTAATACTGTTAATCCCGGTTTGCTCCTTGTCAACTATGTCCTCACCAAGAACACTCTCAAGAGGGCAGCCACGTGGGCCATTGGTCCCGGTTCGTCTGGACCTTTTGGTCCCACTTTCACGCACGAACCGGGACCAATGCGCCTCGCCCCTGGCCCATGACCATTAGTCCCGGTTTGTGCCACAAACCGAGACTAAAGGGTTGGTCCTCGTTGCGCTCAGAGTTTAGTCCCACCTCGCCAACCGAAGGGCGCTCACACCGGTTTATAAGCACGTCCCTCTCTGCCTTGTTGAGCTCCTCTCAAAGTTAAAATAGATGCCCCTATACAGGGAATTTGACCTAAATTCATAGTGAATTTCTCTGAAATTCATAGAAATTTATTATGAATTTAGGTTGAATTTTCTCTATAGGCGCATCTATGTTCATTTTTTTAGTAAAGTTAATCACAAACTTGTGATTAACACAAATTTCAAAGAATTCAAATTTTAACTATTCAAATTTGAAAACTAATGGCACTAACAGAAAGTTTGTAATTTTGCTGACCTAAAAGCAAAAAGAATTAAAAATAAAGCAAAAAACAAAAGAAAATAAATAATGCAGAAAACAAAATAAAAAAACTGGAAACAAAATAAAAATAGCAACAATAAGCATTTTTTTGTAAGTAAAAACAAAATAAAATAAATAAAGCAACAAAGAAAACAAAAAAACAAGAA
>NC_041393.1:620906713-620918972 GCF_002162155.2 Triticum dicoccoides | reverse complement strand
CTAAAACTAAAAGCAAAAAAAGAATTAAAAAATAAAGCAAAAAACAAAAGAAAATAAATAATGCAGAAAACAAAACAAAAAAACTGGAAAGAAAATAAAAATAGCAACAATAAGTATTTTGTTGTAAGTAGAAACAAAATAAAATAAATAAAGCAAGAAAGAAAACAAAAAAACAAACAAAAAGTGTTTTCAAATTTGAAAACTATTGGCACTAACAGAAAGTTTATAATTTTTCTAAAACTAAAAGCAAAAAGAATTAAAAAATTAAGCAAAAAACAAAAGAAAATAAATAATGCAGAAAATAAAACAAAAAAACTAGAAAAAGAATAAAAATAGCAACAATAACTAAAGAAAACAAAAAAAGTGCCTCCTACTGGGCCCCCACGGCCTGAATACGACTAGAAACCCTACCATGGGCCAGGATTCAAGCCCGCAGAAGGCCCAGTAGGCCCACAGGCAAAATAGTGTCAGATTAGGCCCATAGGCCTGCAGTTCAGAGGAGTTCGAGAGAGAGGAGGCAGCAGTGCTTATAAGCAGGTGGTCGACGCTCTCAACTAGCGAGGTGGGACTAAACTCCCACCACCACGCCGCTGTGCAAGGCCATTGGTCCCGGTTGGTGGCACGAACCGGGACCAATGCCACCCTTTGGTCCCGGTTCGTGGCACCAACCGGGACCAATGCCCCCCTTTAGTCCCGGCCGCCGCCTCCCGCCCTTTGGGCTGCTGAAAAGAGGCCTTTGGTCCCGGTTGGTGGCACCAACCGGGACTAAAGGGTGCATTAGTCCCGGTTGGTGCCACCAACCGGGACTAAAGGCTTTGCTATATAAGCAGCACTTAGCAGTTTCGACCAAATCACCCACTTCTTCCCCGACGCCCCCTGCTCCTCCTCGTTGCCGTCGCTACCCGACGCCCCTGCTCCACCTTACCATCGCCGCCGCCACCGACACCGTCAGGCTGCTCGCCTTCGCCGCCGCCGCCGCCACCGATGCCGTCAGGCTGCTCGCCTTCGCCGTCGCCGCCGCCCCCTGTGAGCACAGCCTGCTCCCGCGCCCCTCTCGTCCCGTGCCCCTGCGCCCCTGTCCTGCGCCGTAGCCGCGCCGCCGCCCCTGCCCTGCGCTGGCGCCGTGTGGCGCCCCGCCGCCCCTGCCCTGCATATATAGATGTTTTATTCTTGATTATATTTATATGTATGAGTATATGTATGTGTGTATATCTGTTTATATGTCCTTTTTTTAGAATTTTTGTTTTTTGCATTTTTATAAAAACGTATATATGTATGTATATATGTTCTCTGTGTATATATATGTTCATGTATATATGCAAAAGATAGATTTTTAGAAAAAAATAGTATTTTTTTATATTCATAGATTTTTTTGGTGATATTAATTATTGTAAATATGCATATGTTCAATATGAATTAGGCAAAACCTTTACTTTTTTCTAAAATTCATGTATTTTTAAGAAGGAAGAAGAAGAAAAAGAATGAGAGGAAAAAGGAAATAAGAAGAGGAAGAAGAGGAGAAATAAATAAGAAGAAGAAAAAAGAAGAAAAGGAAGAGGAGAAGAAGAAAGGAATAGAGGAAAAGAAGAAAAAATAGAATTCTATTTTTTCTTCTTTTCCTCTATTCCTTTCTTCTTCTCCTCTTTTTTCTTCTTTTTTTCTTCGATCTTCTCCTCTATTCCTTTCTTCTTCTCCTCTTTTTATTTCTTCTTCGTTTTCTTATGTTTTATCGTGTTTGTCGTCGTCAATATACCCATCCCGATAACTTCAACACGAGGGGGTCGATATACCCCCTCCCCTATAATATTATTTTCCCAGGTATATGTATGTCGTGTCATTGTCGATATAACCCCATCCCGGATAACTTCGACATGAGGGGCGGTCGATATATATACCCCCTCTCGACCGTGATAACTTATACCACGGCAGCACCCCCTCGGCCCTCTCGCTCGACCAAAACTCTCGAGGACACCCAAACCCTAGAGAAAAAACGATGTTGGTCTCCTACCCCCTCCTGCCGTGCCCCTACCCGACAAACTCTCTCGAGGCCACCCAAATTTAACAAGTTAAAAGAGCGTTGTCGTCGAGGCCACCCCAAACCCTTGAAGCGTTGTGTCGAGCCCACCCCAAACCCTTGAAGCGTTGTCTAGGCCACTCCAAACCCTAGAGAAGCATATTGTGATTAGCTAGCTAGTTCTATGGTTGCCACTAATATATATCCATCTGTACCATGTTTGAATAATAATTGACATGTTGTAAATATTTGCAGAAACTATGGAGCACTCCCGAGACGAAGCAACAGAAGCAATGTTGGGGGAGATAATCGCACAAGGAAATGATGTCGTTGCGTCATTTCTCAACGACACCGATGGTCAGGAAGGACTGGGTGAAGAAGAGGGCTATGTTCATGATGGTTCCGGCCCATTAATGCTGGTACAAGAAGAGGGCTATGTTCATGATGGCTCCGGTGACCCAATGGAGGTACAAGAAGGAGACTGTGCTGACTGCTCCAGTGACCGAACCGAGTCCGGCCAGGTATATATATATATATATTAGTTAAGCCCGTGCTGACTAGTTAATTGATGCATTCATTGTTTTGGTATATGTACACATATTAATTAACTCTTGTCTTTCTTCTTTTTTCTAGCCCTCCGGATCAAGCACAACTTCGGTAAGGAGACGAGGCCCGAAGAAAAAGTTGAGCTCGAATGAAAGGTTTGAGATCACAGCAATCACGTGCGACGGCGAACCGATTGAACCCATCCGGACAAAGAACGCATTTGCTGCTCAGTGCGGGGTTCTTGTTAGGGACAAGATCCCAATCAGCATCCACCAATGGTATAAGCCTAAGGAGGAAGACCCTGAGGTGTCTTATGTCAATGATATCCAGAAAGATGATCTTTGGACTGAGCTGAAGGCAAATTTCACCCTACCGCCAGAGGAGGATCCGGAGAAGCCAGTTAAAGAGCAATTAATCAAGTCTTGTGCTCTTAAGAAGATGGCAGGCCTATTCAGGAGGTGGATGAAAGAGCTGAACAAGTTTGTTAACAAAGAAGAGACACCAGAATTCATCGGCAAATATGAGAAGATCAGAGATCACTGGCCCACATTTGTGGCCCATAAGACATCGGAAAAGAGTAAGAAGATGTCGGCGACAAACAAGAAAAATGCTGCGAAGAAGAAGTTTCACCATCGCACGGGGTCAGGTAGCAACCTCAAAGCCCGGCCTAAGTGGTCCAAGGCTGAGAATGATCTGCTTGATAAAGGGATCGAACCAGAGACAATGAACTGGCCAGACCGTTGCTGGACTTGGTTCTTCGGGGCTGGCGGAACCTTGGACCCTGTATCAAGGAAGTGTCGTTGGACGGACGAACGGCTGAAAATACCAGTCAACAGGCTTCGTCACTATATCGATGCAGCGCAGTAAGGAACTTTTGTTCTACACAGGGAGAAGGACGAGCTCACAATGGCCCTCGGGAATCCTGAGCACCCTGGGCGGACACGAGGCATGCCAGGCTCCATTCCGTGGAAGGTTGGTTTTCCGGACGGAGGGGGTTACTAAACCCAGGAGAGGAGGAAGAAACTAGAGCAGAGCCAACTGCAGGCGCTGCACGAAAGGGTACAAGGGCTAGAGCAACGAGAAGCAGATCGCAGCAAACGACCTGCCGAAGCTTCCCCCGAAGCTACCCCGCCATCTCAGCGGAGAAGCAGCGTGGCTTCCACCGAGCTGCTTCAGCCGGAGCATGTCTTGACGGCTCCTGCTAGCTACCCCGTGGATTTTATCACATAGTCTCAAAATTGCCACCTTATGACGCAATGGCAGAACTTCAAAGTCAAGGCATCTGTCGGCCAAGTTCGACCTTCTGAACCCGACACAACTATTCACTGTCGTCTGATTCCAGAAGGATATGCTAGGGTGACGGTGGACGAAATAAGGGAGGGATTTGAGGACCTCCAGCTTGACCACCCTACCGGTGAAGGGGAGACTCGGCTGGGTTCTGCTCTGAAGACTCCATGCCTATGGCGGAAGGAGTTCATCAAGCTTCCGAACAGGACGCCTCCTCCTCCTCCTCCTCCGGCAAGTCAGGGCACTCCACCTCCTCCACCGCCTCCTCCTCCGGCGAGTGACGATTATGGCACTCAGCCTCCTTCTCTGGCGCGTGGCGGCACTCCGCCTCCTTCTCCGCCTGCGCCGGCGCGCCCGAGCAGTCAGCAGCCTCCTCCTTCTCCGCCTCGCCAGCAAGGGCGGAAGAGACCCGCCGCCGCCTCGGCTGCTCCGGGGCGTCATAGTCCTTCTCCTCCGCCTCGTAAGCAAGCACGAAAGAAGACATACACCGCAGCCGCTCCGTCTGCTCCGGCGTCTAGCAGTACAGCCGGTAGAGGCGGGAGGCAATACAGATACGGTCCTTCTCTCAAGCCTCTAGAGAAGTTACCGTACGAGAGGACCAAGGAGGAAAATGCGAAGATCGTGCGGCCCAAAGTGGATTACTTCTTTGAAGAGTTGAAAGCAAAGAGACATCCACCTCCAGAGGAGAAGGTAGATCTGGTGAAAGCAAAGCGCACTATCGATGCCCTGAGGAAACCACCAAAGTCTCCGCCGAGAACCAACTATGAGCGCATTACTGAACAGACATATCTCGAAGCGGAGCGGTCGGGAAGTACTGTCAAACATCAAAGGTCAAAAGAACGAGCAGCTGCGAAAAAAATTGCCTAGCTCGGCGAACAAGCAAATCAATCGTGCCCCTCGCTCAATGTGTCTAGCGGCGACATCGTCGCTAATGCTCCGGGAAAGGTGGCTGGTTATGGCAATCTTGCAGATTACCTGCCTGACGATCAACTTCCTAATTTCATGGAGGTGGACGAACACAAATACGAGTACGGGAAGCCTCTCGTCAAAGATGAAAAATCTCTAACAACGATGATGTGAAGATTCCATAATTGGTACATGAAAACCTGTAGAGAGTCTGGGGGGACGAATACTTTGTATCTGAACATTAAAGAGGAGCACGACCTCGTTGGAACTGATCTGTTGCCTGTTCCATTTGAGGAGTTCTTCGAGTTCTTCAATCAAAAGGCCCTCGATAAATTAACGATCTTTTAATACTGTCTGTAAGTACTATTTCTGTCATTAAGTCTCACTCTCTCTATATATATATAGCTCAACTCTTTCATTGCATGTATTTATAATTAATTATCCTCACTATATTATGCAGATTGAAGATCGTCGAGTGCAGAAAACAAGAAATATATGATATTGGGTTCATTAACACAAATATCATAGATGAAATTCAGGTTAAAAAGCATGCCGAAGAGACCGAGGCCAACTTGCTACAATTCGTTGATCAAAAATCAAAACAAAGATACCATACTCTTTCCTTACAACTTCGAGTGAGTGTTACTATCGTGTGCATATTCGGTTTCTCTTATTACTCGAGCGAGGTTATAGTAATGTAACTGATGAGTTATGCATGCGTGCGCAGCTTCCATTATGTTCTTCTGGAGATTAAGCTTAAGCGGGGACTAGTAACCGTCTTAGACTCGAGACGAAAAGATCCTGAAACCTATGCGGAGATGACTAAACTGCTCAACAAGTAAGTTCAATCGATCATTATCGCACCATATCGGCAACTTTTTGTTCATTTCCTGATATCTCAAGTAATAATAATTATTTTCTTTGTCTTGCAGGGTTTGGAAACAGTTCACCGCAGAAGCTCCGGGACTGCCGAAGGAGCTGCGATATACATACCCGAAACTAAGTATTACTGGCTAGCTAGTTGCGCGCATCTCCCGTTGATTCTATATCTATACTTTCATCAATGCCATTTATAATGCTTCATTATCAGCTTGATTGACCTCTATTTCTCGTAAAGTGCTTGTGGCAGCAACAAGGGAACAATTTCTGTGGATACTACGTGTGCGAGTTCATCTACAACGCGACTTTGAAAAATAAGCGGGGCTACTCTAAAACACAATATGAAGTGCGTAAGCAATAATATTCACAATTTCATTTTATTACGCCATTATTTCTGTTGAGTTTCATTCATATATATGTATTAATTAACCCCCTTCTTCAAATTAACGTGGCAGATGCGGAATGAACTCTTAGAATAAGATCGCATGAAAGCAATTCAAGAGGAAATGGCGGGATTCTTTCTTGACCACGTCATCAGTAAAGCCGGAGAATACCATGTGCAAGTTGATTTCAATTGCTAGCAGATTGTAAGAAATCTTACATATTGTATATGTATGTAGCCAGTAGCGTCGGATAGATAATACGAAAACTTGTTGTTCGACCAATCTTTCGGAGAAGGAGAGGTCGATCGATCACTTCTCTCGGTATGCATGACGAATTTCTGTACTTAATGGTTCCCTTCATTTTCTTACTAGCTAGTGTGTCGAGGGTCTCTCTATGTATAGTACGTAGCGTGGACCAAGCACGGACATAAGAGAGGACACTTCTCTCTATTAATTAGCTAGCTAACACAATATATGAAGCACCTAAATTAACCCCCCAAAACTCCCAACCCCCCTTCAAAAAAAAATATAAACCCCAGCCACTGAAATGCTAACGCGTGGATGCCTTTTGGTCCTGGTTGGTGCCACCAACCGGGACCAAAGGTCCTCCTGTTTGGGTTCAGCGCACCGGCCACGTGGAGGCCCATCTGTCCCGGTTCGTGTTAGAACCGGGACTAAAGGGAAAGGCATTAGTAACGATCCTTTAGTCCCGGTTCAAGAACCGGGACAAAACGTGCCGCACGAAAACGTGCTAGCCATTATTTTTCTTCCCGTGCACACATTCCATATCCCATCGATCAATGCATCGTGAGAAATATTGGGTAGCTGACTATAGCGGGTATTCAAAGATGTATGCGTGCTCGCCGGCCGGTACGCGAATACTTGAATGTATATACATATATGGCTGCAGGTATTCCGACACAAACATGTACGGGCGGCGGAGACGTGCGGGTATTCGGAAGTGTATGTGTACGCCGGCTAGAGCGGGTACGTAGGAATCCATTGGCCATAAGCTACGTGCATGTGCATGAGCTTCGACACATGCATGCATTTGTACGTAGGCAATTTTGCCATGCACCACGTACAAATCTAACGAAGAACTCAGCTAGTCCGTGTATAGACATGCTCTTCCCTGTGCATTCTACACTTAAGAAAAATCAACTATAGCCAAACCTAATTAGATAGGTTAGTCCTGTGGAAGAGAAAGAACTACAAAAAACAAAGAAATTATTTGTCCATAATTTCCTTTTCTAATACTATGCACCAGTATTTAAAATCTCTTCATTGCTACAAAATCACGTCGAACATACCATCAATTGTGTTGAGTTTCATTCATATATATGTATTGACCTCCCTTCTTTAAATTAGATGCGGGAGAAGCGGAAAGAATTCCTACCACATGACACTAGTAGAAAAACCCCTATTAGTCCCGGTTAGAGAGGGCCTTTTGTCTCGGTTCTTGAACCGGGACTAAAGGGTCGTTACTAATGCCCTAGACCTTTAGTCCCGGTTCTAACACGAACCGGGACAGATGGGTCTCCACGTGGCCGGTGCGCCGAGCCCAGGCAGGAGGGCCTTTGGTCCCGGTTGGTGGCACCAACCGGGACCAAAAGGCATCCACGCGTCAGCATTTCAGTGGCTGGGATTTTTGTTTTTTTTTGAAGGGGGGTGGGGGTTTTGGGGGCTTAATTTAGGTGTTTCATATATTGTGTTAGCTAGCTAATTAATAGAGAGAAGTGTTATCTCTTATGTCCGTGCTTCGTCGACGCTACGTACTGTACATAGAGAGGCCCTCGACACGCTAGCTAGTAAGAAAATGAAGGGAATCATTAAGTACAGAAGTTCGTCATGCATACCGAGAGAAGTGATCGATCGACATGTCCTTCTCCGAGAGATTGGTCGAACAACAAGTTTTCATATTATCTATCCGACGCTACTGGCTACATACATATACAATATGTAAGATCTCTTACAATCCCCTAGCAATTGAAATCAACTTCCACATGGTATTCTCCGGCTTTATTGATGACGTGGTCAAGAAAGAATCCCGCCAATTCCTCTTGAATTGCTTTCATGCGATCTTGTTCTAGGAGTTCATTTCGCATCTGCCACGTCTAATTTGAAGAAGGGGGTTAATTAATACATATATATGAATGAAACTCAACAGAAATAATGGTGTAATAAAATGAAATTGTGAATATTATTGCTTACGCACTTCATATTGTCTTTTAGAGTAGCCCCGCTTATTTTTCAAAGTCGCGTTGTAGATGAACTCGCACACGTAGTATCCACAGAAATTATTCCCTTGTTGCTGCCACAAGCACTTTACGAGAAATAGAGGTCAATCAAACTGATAATGAAGCATTATAAATGGCATTGATGAAAGTACAGCTATAGAATCAACGGGAGATGCGCGCAACTAGCTAGTTAGTAGTACTTACTTTCGGGTATGTATATCGCAGCTCCTTCGGCAGTCCCGGAGCTTCTGCGGTGAACTGTTTCCAAACCCTGCAAGACAAAGAAAATAATTATTATTACTTGAGATATCAGGAAATGAACAAAAAGTTGCCGATATGG
Organism: Triticum dicoccoides; assembly: GCF_002162155.2. Lineage (NCBI taxonomy): Eukaryota > Viridiplantae > Streptophyta > Magnoliopsida > Poales > Poaceae > Triticum > Triticum dicoccoides. The sequence continues at coordinate 620,910,380 of NC_041393.1, read as the reverse complement.
TGCGATAATGATCGATTGAACTTACTTGTTGAGCAATTTAGTCATGTCCGCATAGGTTTCGGGATCTTTTCGTCTCGAGTCTAAGACGGTTACTACTCCCCGCTCAAGCTTAGTCTCCAGAAGAACATAGTGGAAGTTGCGCACGCATGCATAACTCATCAGTTACATTACTATAACCTCGCTCGAGTAATAAGGGAAATCGGATATGCACACGACAGTAACACTCACTTGAAGTTGTAAGGAAAGAGTATTAAATCTTTGTTTTGATTTTTGATCAAGGATTGTAGCAAGTTGGCCTCGATCTCTTCGGCGTGATTTTTAACCTGAATTTCATCTATGATATTTGTGTTAATGAACCCAATATCATACATTTCTTGTTTTTTGCACTCGACGATCTTCAATCTGCATAATATAGTGAGGATAATTAATTATAAATACATGCAATGAAAGAGCCGAGCTATATATAGAGACTTAATGACAGAAATAGTACTTACAGACAGTAGCAAAAGACCGTAAATTTATCGAGGGCCTTTTGATTGAAGAACTCGAAGAACTCCTCAAATGGAACAGTCAACAGATCAGTTCCAACGAGGTCGTGTTCCTCTTTAATACTTAGATACAAAGTATTCGTCCCCCCAGACTCTCTGCGGGTTTTCGTGTACCAATTATGGAATCTTCGCATCATCGTTGTTAGAGATTTTTCATCTTTGACGAGAGGCTTCCCGTACTCGTATCTGTGTTCGTCCACCTCCAAAAAATCAAAATGTACATCATCAGGCAGGTAATCTCCAAGATTGCTATAACCGGGCACCGTCCCCGGAGCATTAGCGACGATGTCGCTAGACACATTGAGAAGGGGGCACGATTGGTTTGCTTGTTTGCGTCATAAGGTGGCAATTTTGAGCCTCCGTGATAAAATCCACGGGGTAGCTAGCAAGAGCCATCAAGACATGCTCCGGCTGAAGCAGCTCGATGGAAGCCACGCTGCTTCTCCCTGAGATGGCGGGGTAGCTTCAAGCTTCGGCAGGTTGTTTGCTGCGATCTGCTTCTCGTTCCTCTAGCCCTTGTACCCTTTCATGCAGCGCCTGCAGTTGGCTCTGCTCCAGTTTCTTCCTCCTCTCCTGGGTTTTGTAACCCCCTGCGTCCGGAAAACCAACCTTTCACGGAATGGAGCCTGGCGTGCCTCGTGTCCGTCCAGGGTGCTCAGGTTTCCCGAGGGCCATTGTGATCTCGTCCTTCTTCCTATCTGGAACGAACGTCCCTTGCTGCACTGCATCGATATAGTGCCGAAGCATGTTGACTGGTATTTTTAGTTGCTTGTCCGTACAATGGCACTTCCCTGATACAGGGTCCAAGGTTCCGCCAGCCCCGAAGAACCAAGTCCGGCAACGGTCTGGCCAGTTCATTGTCTCTAGTTCGATCCCTTTATCAAGCAGATCATTCTCAGCCTTGGACCACTTAGGCCGGGCTTTGAGGTAGCCACCTGACCCCGTGCGGTGGTGAAACTTCTTCTTCGCAGCATTTTGCTTGTTTGTCGCCGACATCTTCTTACTCTTTTCCGATGTCTTGTGGGCCACAAATGCGGGCCAGTGATCTCTGATCTTCTCATATTTGCCGATGAATTCTGGTGTCTCTTCTTTGTTGACAAACTTGTTCAGCTCTTTCCTCCACCTCCTGAATAGGCCTGCCATCTTCTTAAGAGCACAAGACTTGATTAATTTCTCTTTAACTGGCTTCTCCGGATCCTCCTTTGGCGGTAGGGTGAAATTTGCCTTCAGCTCAGTCCAAAGATCATCTTTCTGCATATCATTGACATAAGACACCTCAGGGTCTTCCTCCTTAGGCTTATACCATTGGTGGATGCTGATCGGGATCTTGTCCCTAACAAGAACCCCGCACTGAGCAGCAAATGCGTTCTTTGTGTGGATGGGTTCAATCGGTTCGCCGTCGCGCGCGATTGCTGTGATCTCAAACCTTTCATCTGAGCTCAACTTTTTCTTCGGGCCTCGTCTCCTTACCGAAGTTGTGCTCGATCCGGAGGGCTAGAAAAAAGAAGAAAGACGAGAGTTAATTAATATGTGTACATGTACAAAAACAATGAATGCATCAATTAGCTAGTCAGCACAGGCTTAACTAATATATATACCTGGCCAGACTCGGTTCGGTCACCGGAGCCGTCATCACGGTCTCCTTGCACCGTCATTGGGTCACTGGAGCCGTCCTCATGGTCTCCTTCTTGCACCGGCATTGGGTCAAAGGAGCCATCATATTCATAGCATGCTTCTTCACGCTGTCCTTCCAGACCATCGGTGTCGTTCAGAAACGATAAGACGGCATCACTTCCTTCTGCGACCCCCAACATCGCTTCTGTTGCTTCGTCTCGGGGGGTGTCCATAGTTTCTACAAATATTTACAACATGGCAATTATTATTCAAACATGACAGATATGGATATATTAGTGGCAAACGTAGAACTAGCTAGCTAATCACAGTAAGGAATCATATTAATTAGTGGCCTCGACGCTGCTTCTCTAGGGTTTGGGGTGGCCTCGACAACGCTTCAAGGGGGTAATATCGACAATGACAATATACATACACGGGAAAATAATGTTATCAGGGAGGGGGTATATCGACCCCCCCCACACGTGTTAAAGTTATCGGGAGGGGGTATATCGACCCCCCCCCCCCATGTGTTGAAGTTAACGGGAGGGGTTTATATCGACAACGATGACATACGTACATGGAAAAATAATATTATCCGGGAGGGGGTATATCGACCCCTCCCCCCACGTGTTGAAGTTATCGGGAGTTTATATCGACACGACATATGTACATGGGAAAATAATATTATCAGGGAGGGGGTATATCGACCCCCCCTCGTGTTGAAGTTATCGGGAGGGGTATATCTACGACGACAGAGGAGAAGATCGAGGAAAAAAGAAGAAAAAAAAGAGGAAAAGAAGAAAGGAATAGAGGAGAAGAAGAAAAAATAGAATATTTTCTATTTTTTTCTTCTTCTCCTCTTCTCCTTTCTTCTTCTCCTCTTCTTTTTCTTCTTTTTCCTCTTCTTATTTATTTCTCCTCTTCTTCCTCTCCTCTTCTTATCCTTTCTTCCTCTTCTTATTTTCCTTTTTCCTCTCCTTCTTTTTATTCTTCTTCCTTCTTTCTAGCTAGATATATAAAACTTTTCTAAAAATGTAACTTTTGCATATATAAAACTTTTTCTTCTTCTTCCTTCTTCCTTCTCTTCCTTCTTCCTAAATATATAAAACTTTTCTAAAAATGAAACTAACCTAAAATTAATGTACTAAATCGGAGAACATTAATGTACTAAAATTAATGTATTTTTAAAACACCATGCATATTACAATTGAAAAAATACATACATTCATAGAAAAAACATGTAAAAAATACATACATACATATATGAACATACATAGAAATATATATATCTAGAAAAATACATACATACATATATGAAAATATAAAAACATCTAAAAACATGTAAAAAAAATAGCATATATATATATATATATATATATATATAACTAAAAACAACGGCGGCGGCGGCGGAGCCGGCACGGGCGCGCGGTACTCACAAGGGCGGCGTCGGGGCGGGCAGGAGCGAGCGGCGGGCGGCGTCGGGGCGAGCAGGGACGCGGGGAGTG
>NC_041393.1:620905519-620906443 GCF_002162155.2 Triticum dicoccoides | reverse complement strand
GTCGGGACTGCGCGGGAAGGTGAACGCGATGGCGCGGGGTGGCGCGCGACGACGGTGTTGGGGCGGCACGGGGTGGTGACGGCGCGGGGCGCGGGCGGCGACAGGGGCAGCGACAGCATCGGCGGGGTGTGAATCGGGCAGCCTGGCGGCGTCATCGGCGCGGGCAACTGCAGAGATGAAATGAAAAACGCTAAGTCTTTGCTTATATAGCAAAGCCATTGGTCCCGATTCATGAAACCAACCGGGACTAATGCACCCTTTAGTCCCGGTTGGTGCCACCAACCAGGACCAAAGGTCGCCGGTTCGTAGCACCAACCGGGACCAATGCACCCCTTTAGTCCCGGTTGGTGCCACCAACCGGGATCAATGGGCCTTGCACAACGGCGTGGTGGTGGGAGTTTAGTCCCACCTCACTAGCTGAGAGAGAGCCGCACCTATTTATAAGGTGCGATGCGCGAACCCTCTCGAGCTCCTCTCTAAAGCAGGCTTTCGGGCCTAATCTGTCTCTATGTGCCTGTGGGCCTACTAGGCTTACTATGGGCCTAAATCCTGGCCCATTGTTGGGTTTCTAGTCGTATTCCGGCCGTGGGGGCCCAGTAGGAGGCACTTTTTTTGTTTTCTTTACTTATTGTTGCTATTTTTAATTATTTTTTTCCAGTTTTTTTGTTTTGTTTTCTGCATTATTTATTTTCTTTTGTTTTTTGCTTTATTTTTTATTTCTTTTTTGCTTTCAGTTTTAGAAAATTATAAACTTTCTGTTAGTGTCATTAGTTTTCAAATTTGAAAACACTTTTTTTGTTTTCTTTCTTGCTTTATTTTTTATATTTTTTTCTACTTACAACAAAATACTTATTGTTGCTATTTTTATTTATTTTTTCCACTTTTTTGTTTTGTTTTCTGCATTATTTATTTTCTTTTGTTTTT
>NC_041393.1:620894471-620905137 GCF_002162155.2 Triticum dicoccoides | reverse complement strand
TTATTTTGTTTCTACTTATAACAAAATACTTATTGTTGCTATTTTTATTTTGTTTCCAGTTTTTTTGTTTTGTTTTCTGCATTATTTATTTTGTTTTGTTTTTTGCTTTATTTTTTAATTCTTTTTACTTTTAGGTCAGCAAAATTATAAACTTTCTGTTAGTGCCATTAGTTTTAGAAAAATTATAAACTTTCTGTTAGTGCCATTAGTTTTCAAATTTGAATAGTTAAAATTTGAATTCTTTGAAATTTGTGTGAATCACAAGTTTGTGATTAACTTTACTAAAAAAAGAACATAGATGCGCCTATAGAGAAAATTCAACCTAAATTCATAATAAATTTCTATGAATTTTAGAGAAATTCACTATGAATTTAGGTCAAATTCCTTGTATAGGGGCATCTATTTTCACTTTGAGAGGGGCTCAACAAGGCAAAGAGGGACAGACTTATAAACCGGTGTGAGCGCCCTTCGGTTGGCAAGGTGGGACTAAACTCTGAGCGCAACCAGGACCAACCCTTTAGTCCCGGTTTATGGCACAAACCGGGACTAATGGTCATGGGCCAGGGGCGAGGCGCATTGGTCCCGGTTCGTGCGTGGAACCGGGACCAAAAGGTCCAGACGAACCGGGACCAATGGCCCACGTGGCTGCCCTCTTGAGAGTGTTCTTGGTGAGAACATAGTTGACAAGGAGCGAACCGGGATTAATGGTATTACGAGGGCCAAACCATAAGACATTTTAAAGCATTTCAAATGAACTCTGAAAAAGTTGAAAGTTGGCATGGTATCATAATTTCACCCACATAGCATGTGCATGTACAAAATGGACAATGGTATCATACTTGTCTGTTACAAAGTTGGCATGGTATCATCATAATAGTTGTGGGAGAAAGTGTTCACTTTTTCTTCGCTTGTGTCATTTGCTTATTGCGCCGTAACCATGGATAATCTTCATCGTTTATCAGGATGCTTGTGTCAGCCTTGACTTTGAAGGGAGGAATTTCATGAAACTTCTCATAATCTTCAGACATGTCTGTCTTGCTCTCCACTCCCACGATGTCCCTTTTTCCTAAAAGAACTATGTGGCGCTTTGGCTCATCGTATGATGTATTCGCTTCCTTATCTTTTCTTTTTCTCGGTCTGGTAGACATGTCCTTCACATAGATAACCTGTGCCACATCATTGGCTAGGACGAACGGTTCGTCAGTGTACCCAAGATTTTTCAGATCCATTGTTGTCATTCCATACTGTGGGTCTACCTGTACCCCGCCTCCTGACAGATTGACCCATTTGCACTTAAACAAAGAGACCTTAAAATCATGTCCGTAGTCAAGTTCCCATATGTCCACTATGTAACCATAATATGTGTCCTTTCCCCTCTCAGTTGTTGCATCAAAGCGGACACCGCTGTTTTGGTTGGTGCTCTTTTGATCTTGGTCAATCCTGTAAAATGTATTCCCAATTATCTCGTATCCTTTCCAAATCGTAACAGTCGAAGATGGTCCCCTGGACAACAAGTACAGCTCATCACAAATAGTATTGTCACCTCTGAGACGTGTTTCCAACCAACTGCTGAAAGTCCTGATGTGTTCACATGTAATCCAGTCGTCGCACTGCTTCGGGTGTTTGGAGCGCAGACTGTTCTTGTGTTCATCGACATACGGGGTCACCAAGGTAGAGTTCTGTAGAACTGTGTAGTGTGCTTGAGACCAAGAATATCCGTCCCTGCATATTATTGAGTCCCTTCCAAGCGTGCCTTTTCCAGTCAGTCTCCCCTCATACCGCGATTTAGAGAGACCTATCTTTTTATGGTCAGGAATGAAGTCAACACAAAACCCGATGACATCCTGTGTTTGATGGCCCATGGAGATGATTCCTTCTGGCCTAGCGCGGTTACGGACATATTTCTTTAGGACTCCCATGAACCTCTCAAAGGGGAACATATTGTGTAGAAATACGGGCCCCAGAATGATAATCTCGTCGACTAGATGAACTAGGACGTGCGTCATGATATTGAAGAAGGATGGTGGGAACACCAGCTCGAAACTGACAAGACATTGCGCCACATCACTCCTTAGCCTTGGTACGATTTCTGGATCGATCACCTTCTGAGAGATTGCATTGAGGAATGCACATAGCTTCACAATGGCTAATCGAACGTTTTCTGGTAGAAGCCCCCTCAATGCAACCGGAAGCAGCTGCATCATAATCACGTGGCAGTCATGAGACTTTAGGTTCTGGAACTTTTTCTCTGGCATATTTATTATTCCCTTTATATTCGAGGAGAAGCCAGTCGGGACATTCATACTGAGCAGACATTCAAAGAAGATTTCTTTCTCTTCTTTCGTAAGAGCGTAGCTGGCAGGACCTTCATACTGCTTCGGAGGCATGCTGTCTTTTTCGTGCAAACGTTGCAGGTCCTCCCGTGCCTCAGGTGTATCTTTTGTCTTTCCATACACGCAAAGGTTCTTCGTCATGTGCATCATGTCGATTGAAGAGCGGACCTCTAGGTCTTTCCAGTAGGGTAGGTCCCAAAATATAGATTTCTTCTTCCACATGGGTGCGTGTCCCTCAGCGTCATTCGGAACAGCTAGTGCGCCGGGACCCTTTCCAAAGATTACGTGTAAATCATTGACCATAGCAAATACGTGATCACCGGTACGCATGGCGGGCTTCTTCCGGTGATCTGCCTCGCCTTTGAAATGCTTGCCTTTCTTTCGATATTGATGGTTGGTTGGAAGAAATCGACGATGGCCCAGGTACACATTCTTCCTGCAGCTTCCCAGGTATATACTATCGGTGTCAAGTAAACAGTGCGTGCATGCGTGGTATCCCTTGTTTGTCTGTCCTGAAAGGTTACTGAGAGCGGACCAATCATTGATGGTCACGAACAGCAACGCCTTTAGGTCAAATTCCTCCTGTTTGTGCCCATCCCACGTACGTACAACGTTTCCATTCCACAGCTGTAAAAGTTCTTCAACTAATGGCCTTAGGTACACATCAATGTCGTTGCCGGGTTGCTTAGGGCCTTGGATGAGAACTGGCATCATAATGAACTTCCGCTTCATGCACATCCAAGGAGGAAGGTTATACATACATAGAGTCATGGGCCAGGTGTTATGATTGCTGCTCTGCTCCCCGAAAGGATTAATGCCATCCGCGCTTAAAGCAAACCATACGTTCCTTGGGTCACTTGCAAACTCATCCCAGTACTTTCTCTCGATTTTTCTCCACTGTGACCCGTCAGTGGGTGCTCTCAACTTCCCGTCTTTCTTACGGTCCTCACTGTGCCATCGCATCAGCTTGGCATGCTCTCCGTTTCTGAACAGACGTTTCAACCGTGGTATTATAGGATCATACCACATCACCTTCGCAGGAACCCTTTTCCTGGGGGGCTCGTCGTCAACATCACCAGGGTCATCTCGTCTGATCTTATACCATAATGCACCGCATACCGGGCATGCGTTCAGATCCTTGTATGCACCGCGGTAGAGGATGCAGTCATTAGGGCATGCATGTATCTTCTGCACCTCCAATCCTAGAGGGCATACGACCTTCTTTGCTGCATATGTACTGTCAGGCAATTCGTTATCCTTTGGAAGCTTCTTCTTCAACATTTTCAGTAGCTTCTCAAATCCTTTGTCAGGCACAGCATTCTCTGCCTTCCACTGCAGCAATTCCAGTACGGTACCAAGCTTTGTGTTGCCATCTTCGCAATTGGGGTACAGCCCTTTTTTGTGATCCTCTAACATGCGGTCGAACTTCAGCTTCTCCTTTTGACTTTCGCATTTGCGTCCTTGCATCGACAATGACCCGGCGGAGATTATCATCATCGGGCACATTGTTTGGTTCCTCTTGATCTTCAGCAGCTTCGCCCGTTGCAGCATCATCGTGCACATCGTCTGGTTCCTCTTGATGTTCAGTAGCATCACCGTATTCAGGGGGCACATAGTTATCATCGTACTCTTCTTCTTCGCTGTCTTCCATCATAACCCCTATTTCTCCGTGCCTCGTCCAAACATTATAGTGTGGCATAAAACCCTTGTAAAGCAGGTGGGTGTGAAGGATTTTCCGGTAAGATTAAGACCTCGTATTCCCACATATAGGGCATGGACAACACATAAAACCATTCTGCTTGTTTGCCTCAGCCACTTCGCGAAAATCATGCACGCCCTTAATGTACTCGGAGGTGTGTCTGTCACCGTACATCCATTGCCGGTTCATCTGCGTGCATTATATATAATTAAGTGTGTCAAAAATCATTATAGAACATCATGAATAGGGTCGGTTGGAATTTCCGGTTCAACAACCTCCTAGATAAATAAAATCTATGTCATGTTGGTCGGCATAATTTTCATAAACAATAAATACACCAATAGTTATGAAAAGATAATATATACCACATCCGAATCATAGACAGGACGAGGGCCGACGGGGGCGGATACCAAAACCATCGCACTATATAAGATGCAATAATAAAAGTAAGAAAATAATACAAGTATCTATCTAAACATACAAGTAAGAATATTTTTTCTTTTAGAAAGAAGATAAGAACAAGAGGCTCACCACGGTGGTGCCGGCGATGAGATCGACGCGGGTGATCGACGGCGGTGAAGACGGGGACGGGGCGTGACGGACCGCTAAACCTAGACAAATATTGAGGAAAATGGAGCTTGGAGGTCGAGCTTGGAGAGGAGAAAGCTTAAGTAGTGTGGCTCGGGCATTCCATCGAACACCTTGTGTGCATAGGAGGTGAGCTAGAGCACCACCAAGCCCTCTCCCCCTCGGCGGTCAGAAAAAACATACCAGTGTGCTCTGCTCTTACGCGAGGGGGTATATATAGGAACCTCATTGGTCCCGGTTGGTGGCATGAACCGGGACTAAAGGACAGCCTTTGGTCCCGGTTCAAGCCACCAACCGGACCAATGGTGATGGGCCAGGAGCGAGGCCCATTGTTCCCGGATCGTCCCACCAACCGGGACCAAAAGGTCCAAACGAACCGGGACCAATGGCCCACGTGGCCCGGCCGGCCCTCGGGGCTCACGAACCGGGTCCAATGCCACCATGGGTCCCGGTTCTGGACTGAACCGGGACTAATGGCTGACCCGGCCTGGACCTTTGCCCCCTTTTCTACTAGTGTGATCGCATACGAGCAATTCAAGAGGAATTGTCGGCATTGTTTCTTGACCACGTCATACATGAAAAGGGGGAATACCATACGGAAATTCAATGAGAGTTTGGTGCTTGATGATGGCAGGGATGTTATATTGTATATATGTAGTAGCGTTGGATAGGTATACGAAAGCTTGTTCTTCGATCAAGCACGGAGAAAAAGAGGTCACTTCTCTCTATATATATTCATGACGATCTTGTGTAATTAATGGTTTCCTTCATTTGCTTACTAGCTAGCGTCGAGTTCTCTCTATATCTAATAGTTAGCATCGACCAAGCACGGAGAAAGAGAGGTCACTTCTCTCTATTAGCTAGCTAACACAATATGAAACTGCTAAACCCTCCAAAATCCCTAAAGCCCCCTTTAAAAAAAGCCAGTGCCTGGGAGTTGCTGACGCGTGGCTGCCTTTTAGTCCCGGTTGGTGTTACCAACCGGGACTAAAGGTCCTCTTGCCTGGGCGCCCCACAGCGGCCACGTGGAGCTCCTTTAGTCTCAGTTCGTAAGCCAACCGGGACTAAAAGTGAGGGGCTTTAGTCCCGATCGTTTTGTCCCGATTGCAAAACCGGGACTAAAGGCCCTCCGAAACTGGGGCAAGTGCCCTGTTTTCTACTAGTGTCTTCAGCAACCACCTTTGTGATAACATCTATCAGACCAAGTTCAGACGAAATCTCAATAGCACGAGGCCAAGTGAATAAACAATGTTTTTCTTGAATACGCTACGGTGAGCGTATCATTGCATTGATAGGAGAGATTAGAACATACAGAGTAGCATCGTGGTCACGTACACTATAAGGCGTGCACACGATACAAAGCGAGCATGAGATGGGTTGCTCAGCCCAGACAGCCTAGGCTACGTTACATGGATTATACTGTCGAGTCCTTTGACTCCTGCATAGGCCCAGGAGCGGGCCTCGTCTTTGATCGCCATCAGGAGGGTGACGGTGAAGGGCGCAGTTTTGTCGAAGATGGCCGCATTACGATGACGCCGGATGGACCAGGCCGTTAGTACCGCAATAAACAATGTTGGATGTCTTCAAACCCAACATGACAGATTGGGCACTCACCACTGGGATATGACGTCCCGCAAGAACTCCGAAACAAGATAGTACTCCCCTAAGCACTTTCCAAACGAAATGCTTCACTTTACCTGGGATATGAAGACTCAAATATGTTTCCATATAGTGTTCAGTTGGGAACTGCCTTGGCCCTCCGGCCAATTTCATTGATGACTGAACTGATGTTCAAATTCCACGTGATAGGCCGACCAACGACCAAACAGAGAACGTCCCTGATCGAGTACCACTCCATGCAACAAAATCCTCTAATACTTCCACCCTATTAGGTATTTGAAGGATTCAGTGAACATCCACAGGCGAAAAAACTGATTGAATAAGGTCAACGTCCCACTTTCCAGTGTGTGGATCAATTAATTCTTCAACTTTTCCCAGTAATGTATCACCCCTTGGTGTTATTACTTTCCGAGTTTCACTTGATGGTATCCAGGATCTTGCCAAATGTTGATTTTTTAGATAGTGCCAACACGCCATATGCAACCCCGTTTAAAGGTAGAAGATATGCACTAGTTGGCAGAAGGTGTGGGAAGCAAACTTCATTTCGCGGAAGCTAATAGCTTTATTTGGCCGAAGCTAAATGCTTAAGCTTTTCACCATGCCAACATGCTAATAGCTTTATCCGTACTTGGGACTTTGATGGTTGACAAGTATAAGCAGACACCACTATCCAAGCAGAAAAGGCTGAATACAGCATCTATTCGGGCAAACGGCAAAGTACGTTGCCCACCCGAAGTGCTTTGTGTCGACGCCGTATCTGCTGTCCGTGCAGAAAGAGGGGATCTGATATTCTTCTCTTGGCCGACGCCTCGATTGCTCTTTCGAGCGCGCGCAGCGGCCCAATGCTAGCACGGGCTGAACCGGTGAAGCCCCTGAACTGCCTGCAAATCCCGCGGACGAAGACTGGGGCAGGACAGCTGAAACTGAACCTTGACTGTTCCTGCAAGGGCAAGTCCAGGAGTCGAGGAGCAGATCAGCACCAGGGTGCAGGCAAGCTCCACATGGAACCATCACGGTCCAAAAAAGGAAATGGAAAGGGAGAAAGTGCTGGTGAGCTCCGGGAGGCCGGGAGGGACACAAAGTAACCGACGAGGTTGTCGTGGAACTGCAGACGTCCAAGAACAAAAAGAGAAATAAGGTAAGAATAATGAGGTCCAAGAATAGTGTTGCATCATTTTACTGAACTTGACATTATATCTGATTATAATGTTTATCAGATTAGGTTTTGTCCATTTTAGTTTGGCCTATCCACTCCCATTAGAGAGATAGTACATTTTTCTTTTACTTCTCTCTCAGGCAACTGCAGCAATGTGCGCTAATCCACCTGCACGAACACTCGGAACTTTGGCGGTTGACAAGGAGCCACCACTTTCGAAGAAGAAAAAGTTGAAGAGTACACCGTCTATTCGGGCAAACGGTAAGGTGATGTCGAGTGCTTCGCGTCTGTGCAAACAGCGGGGATCCGTCAACATGTGTAAGAAGAAGCCTAAGGCGGTCCGGCTGAAACTGAATTTCGACGGCTCGTCCAAGTACGGCGAGTCCAGGTATGCCAGCGTCGGGGCATTCGGCGGTGTGTTTCGAGATCTGGAAGGCAGGTTTGTCCTGGGCTACGCGGGACGGATCGGCAATGCGACGAGCTCCGTTGCTGAGCTGGTCGCGCTCAAGCGCGGCCTCGAGCTGGCTCTGCAGAACGAGTGGCGCGACATCTGTATCGAGGGCGACTGCAAGGCCGCGGTTGAAGCGATCACGAGCCGCGTGCGTGTCCGTGCGAGCAAGGACAAGGAGCAGTTCAGGGCGATCACCGCGATGCTCCCGCGGCTCAGGAAAGTCACCGTGACGCATGTGGGCCGGAAACGCAACACGGTGGCGGACAGCTTCGCCGAGCTCGGCCACGAGGCGGGGCCGCAGCGGGTGTGGCGCGGCGTTCCTCCTCCAGAGGTACTCCTGCACCTTCGGCGAGATGCAGAGTTGCGAATGCAGATTAAGGTAAAGAGGAAGATAGTGAAGTGAAGCAGATGCATCACTGGGTGTGCAGGGTTCAGGAGTAGTTGATGCACATTTGATCGGCGACCACGAGCGCTGTTGCACTCGATCTTGTCTTTTGTTGGTTCCTCTTTTGACTCTTTCAAAACCGGAGCTAACGGGCAAATTACTATCTCTTTTAATTTTTGCTTGGGACCAAATATACATCTCGATTTACACGGCATTCGTCAGATAATCAAGAGGGAAGAAACATAAAGAGAGGCCCGGCTGGACCGGACTCAGCACAACAAAAAGAGCAGGTCCTCTAGTGCTAGTCCTAAGCTGCTAGCACGAACCAGTTGGGTCCCCAGCAGACGACGTGATACGCCTTGTGCAGCTTCTCCTGCTCCGACCGCCTGGGCCGGGCGGCCCCGCTGCCGGTGGCGGGCTTGGAGGAGGAGAGGGACGCCGGAACGGCGCGTCGGCCGGCAGCCGGTGACGACGGCGCGGTGGTAGAGCGAGCGGAGCGCAGTCCCAACGGCACAGCCCGGCCTGGTCCTTGAGCGCCTCCACGGCCGCCATGCCCGTCGCCACCACCAGCGACACCCCCTTCTTGGTCGCCGACGAGCTCATCTCTATCTTGTGCTTTCGATGGACAGGTCGATCTCTCGCGCGCTTTGATATGATTCTTGTGTGCTCTGGTTGAGACGTTGAGTACACAGAGGCGAGGTGTTTATATAGGCGCGCGTGGGGAATGGATTCAGCGTCGAGCGAGATGCAGGGGAAACAGGGGGCTCCTGGTTGGACGGACACGGACCAGTGTGTTGGTTCGCTTGCTACTACTGTGACACCACAAAAGTGAGGCCAACGCGGGGCGTACACTGAACACACGCACGGCAGCACCCACTGGTTTCCCGAGTTCCCCGTGCCTCGCCGGACGTATCCAAGACGTCGGCGTCGTCTTCACTTAGCATGCATGGACGCGTCGTCTTCCACAAGTTGTCACGACGCATACCCTCACTTTATGAGCTGCGTAGCCGGGTTCCATGGTACTACTAGTACTCAGGTCCACAGCGTTTGGCCGAGAGAAACAATTTTCGGTCCGTGCTCCGTGCTCCGTGCTCCATACTCTGGTATAGTTCTACACGTCGATGGCTTCAAGAAACAGAGCGCTGTATCAGCGGGTCGGTGTCAGGACGGAGCTGCAAGCGGTTCGTCATTTTTTCACAACTTAAGCACGATCTGAACCTGATTCCCAACATTTCCACGATCTGACATTTTTCCTAGCGCGACAAGGAGGCGGAGACCGCGGCGACAGACGAGGAGTACCGGCAATACCTGATTCCCACTGTTGCGGCGCCGGACCACATTGTCGGGCCACATTCACCACGTCGGGCATCGCGCCAGAGTGGGTTCATAAGAGCATCTCCAACAATCGCCGAACGCGCCGCACGTAAAAAATGGCTTTAGCGCGCGCCCATCGCCTGATTTGGCGCGGCGTGCAGCGCCAGCTCCAGTAGCAGCGCTAAAATGCAGCGCGCGTGCCGCTCCAGCAGCCGCGCAAAAATTGCAGCGCGCGCGCTCATTCTACAAACTAGGATGTAGGCATTGAAAGCATAGAAACTAGATAGATTGCATAGGATTTAAACGATACAAAGGTATTTTTACATCGGAAACATAGATTGCATAAAATAAAAACGACAAACGGCAAAAAACTAAATAGATAGCATAAAAAACTACTCTAAGTCGTTATCATCATCACCATTATCATCCTCGGCGGTGTCGTCCGAGGTTGATAGCCATATGTCCAACCAATGATCATCGTTCTCCGTGAAGAACGACCTCCCACCTATTGCAACGAGATCGGTCTGCGCGTTCGCCAACGCCTTCCGCCGACGCCTGTCCAACCGCGCCTCGCGGCGCCTTCGCGTGTCCTCCTTGCGACGCCTTGCCCAGTAGACTTGCTCGTAGGCGACGTCCTCCGGGTAGCGCCGGCGCCACTCCGCCATGACCCGCTCGTCCTCCTGGGCGACGAGGAGGCGGCGCTGCCGCTAGGCGTGCTCCGCACGGTCTTGTGCCGTGTTCAGACGAGGCGGCGAGGCGACGTCGAGCGCCTGCTGAAGCGTGTACACATCTTGGAAGTTCATCTGGCCGCGCGGCTGGCCTAGGCGCCACGCCGCCGCGTCGTACACGCGGGCGGCCTCGCGCTCCGTCCTGTACGTGCCGAGGCCGAGCCGGAGATCGCCGGAGCGTATCTCCGCATAGTAGCCGCCATTGGGGCGCAGGCGGACGCCGCGGTAGCCGGACGCTCCTCGTCGGCACGGCGGCATGGCGGGGCGCTGGGGCGGTGAAGGCGCGTCGGTGGCGGGGCGCTGGAGCGGCGCGTGGCAGAGAGGGAGAGGAAGAGAAGAAGAGGAGGCGTGGAGAGGCGCGTGGTGTGCGCTGCATTTTATAGGCACGCCGA
>NC_041393.1:620870658-620894068 GCF_002162155.2 Triticum dicoccoides | reverse complement strand
TTCGCGCGGCCGTTGGAGATGCTATAATGACCACCGCTGAGACGCCGGCACCGCATCAGCGACTAGCTGGTCAATGACCCCGGCAGGGCGTCCACACGTACTCCCTCCCTCCGTTTCTTTTTACTTCGCATATAAGATTTGATCAAAGTCAAACTACATAAAATTTGATCAAATTTATATAAAAAATATGAACATCTACAATACTAAAACTATATAGTATGAAAATACGTTTCATGGTGCATCTGATAATATTGATTTCATATTGTAAATGTTTATATTTTTTAATATAAAGTTAGTCAAATTCTATAAAGTTTGACTTTGACCAAACCTTATATGCGGACTAAAAAGAAACGGAGGGAGTACGAAGTTATCGTCTAGTACCTCGCATAGTTTTTTTATTGAAGTTGAACAGACGAAATATCGCCCGGTTTATGTAAATATATATCAAACTTTTATCCAGTCGTATGAAACTCGTTTGGTTTACATGAAATTTCTTCATTTGGTTCAATTTACGTTCGAAATATGCGTGGACATTTACGGTATCGTCCATATAAGTTCAAAATGTACGAGGACACTTAAGTTTGATCCTTTTGGCAAAAAGAACAGAGAGTACGGATTTATTCAATAAAATAAACACCTCAAAATTTCTTTTAGGACCTCAATAAGTCCCGAACGTTCGGAATTTAAGCATGCTAATCCGAACTCTTTTTATGGAAACTTTAATCAAGACATTGTTGACAAACATGGCAATTTTCTGACAAAAAATCAAACTGAAACAAAGTTGCCATGTGTTAACAACTAAAGTTGCCATCTCGCAGTAAATAAAATTGCCATCAAAAAATGTTCGGGATAACATGCTTAAATTCCGAATGTTCGGGGTTATCTATTCCGTTCTTTTATCCATATATGTGGTTACGTAGGGCTCCTAAACTATTTCCACTTAACCAAATAAACAAATTTGACGTTCCGGGACTATTCTTGCTCTAAAAAAAATTTGGCGCTACAAATTGTTTTCTTTACCGCGCAAACTTCTGACGCATTTCTTTTCTATCTCCATATATCACCACATATTTTTCGCCGGCGCCATCTCCCCCACCTCCCCATTTATCCAACCTCCCGATTCCAATATGCACCCCCATCACCATCCCTCTCGCCGCCCATTCCCGCACACCCTCCCCCCTCCCCCGCGATGGCAGCCTCACTCTCAAGATCCGCCCCCGATGCTAGCTCTGCCCGCCGCCGTCGACAAGCTTGCTACTTGGAGCCCAGAAGGGTTCGTGATCCTCACCGTCACAAAGTTGTGCTCCTTCTGACATCGTCCTCACCGTCACGAAGCCACATCCATGCCGGTCTCATCCTTCACCCAAAGCTCCGCCGTGTGTTCCGTCAGTACACTGGCCCGCAAGAAGCTCTCACCTCCGTCTAGCATCTTCAGCCTCCACCACGTCAAGCAGGAAATCCTTTGATTCCCATATCCCTACAGTTTTATCATTAATTCAACCAAAGTGGCCTCCTTCATTTACGCATCTCAAATCTCGATCCTCTTCTCCTTTGTCTCCTTCCTTCCTGTAGGCAATGCACTCTAAGTGTTTGGTGAATTGCTTGGTTGCCTAGAATTCCATTCTGACAGATTTTCTTGAAAATATGTGAGCAACTATTTGGTCCAATCAAATTTTACATGGAAAAACTCAACAGTGGCACAAGTGGTGTTAGATAGACGGGCCAAATAACCTCACATTCCATTTATGTTGGAGCATAAAACATCTTAGTGCAGTACCACTATTTTACATGGAAAAACTCAACAGTGGCACAAGTGGCACAATTGTTTGGTTGTACATGCTCCAACATACACTGTTATTTTGTAGTAATTTTATTTTGTCCTATTTCCTGTTTCATCTTAGTGCAGTACCACTATTTCGTTAGTTTTGATTCAACTAGGTTTGGTACCAACCACAATAATATCCATACTAAACATTAAAAAGCCCAAGCACAACCCTAAAATGCATCATGCATTGATTTCACCACAAAAAAGAGCAAAAACTAGGGTTTGCACAAAAATGAGCAATGCCACCAAATGAGATGATTACAAACAACCAAAATAGGGGGGAGGGGGTGAGAGAGGTACCTTGAGTTATGAAAAATACTCTGGATCCACTGGAAAAATCTCAAGCAATGGAGAGAGATTTGAGAGGGCCCTGGGTGAGGGACGTAGGTGGAAGAAGAGCTTTAAGTTGAGCATGAGACTCGGTGAGTTTGATGAGCTCACTCTTAATGACCCTTGAGCCATTTTCGAGGTGCTCAAAGTCCTCAAGGAGTTTAGCATGCGCAACTTCAAGCTCCTCATTTTTAGTTTCAAAATCATTGGCCACCTCAAGAGCACTATCACGAGATTCCCTTACTCTAGATAATTCTAGAGCAAAAGTCTCCTCAAGAGATTACTTGGTGGTTTGTTCAAGTTCAAGAGCTTGAGGGAGGTCCGCAATCTCATTAGCGTAATCACGCTCATGACCTTCCATTTTCTCAATGCTGACCTCATACTCCTCGAGATGAGATTCCAACTCCTCAATATATTTCTTACCCTCAATGGCAATGGACATAATTTCCATGAAGTTGGAACGAGCAATTTTATTTTTATGAAGAGCTTTAAAAACAATTTCCCCCTTAATTTTTAAGGAGGCAACATTATCATTCTCTTCATCATCATCAACATCATCATCATTCTTGCCATCATCAATATCATCACAAGATATACTGGGATTCAAAGTGGGAGATACATTTGAGGCCTTGGCCATAAGGCAAAATGCAATAGATGATGATGTAGGATCCCTTGAAGCACCATTCAAGACCACATCTTGTTCCATGGAGTGTTGAGTTTCCTCTACATTGTTAGCACAACAGCTTAAGGAAATAGATACATTTTTATCATGGCAACAAGACATAGCAAGCATATCATCATGAGATTTGAGCAAGCAATTTCTACATGATATGCAAGGACTACCAACACGAGCAAGTGAAACATGTAAGGTGCTCGAAGTGTTAAAGTCCAAAGAAGGACCATTGCAATAAGATAGTGAAGAAGAATCACCAAGAACAAGCACACTATCATCATTACAATGACCACCACTACTCACCCTAGCATTACCTTGTGGCAATCCACATGTAGGTGAAGTATAAGAAGTTGAGAAGACAACACGGCCGTAGGAGGAGGGAGAACAATCATCCCGACAAATCTTAGACACACCATATTTATCTTGAAGCTTTGTCCATAACTCATGAGCATCCCGGAATGACATGAGTTGAAATATAACTACATTGCTGAAAGCATCGAAAAGCACATTAGAAGCTTGAGCATTGAGATAAGAGTTTTTCTCATCCTCTAAAGATAATCTTTGGGGATCCTTTGGAGGAGAAAAACCCATATCTACAATTCGCTCTAAATTTGGGTCCATGACCCTAAAGAGGTTAAGCATGCGAATTACCCAAACATCAAAATTTGTGCCATCGAAACTAAGAGTGTCAGAGAATCCTAATCCCCTAATCGATATCTTTACTCTCTAGGCGGTTAAGCCTAACAAAGGGAGACGAGGCTCTGATACCAATTGAAAGATCGAGGATGTCGCCTAGAGGGGGGTGAATAGGCGCTTTAAAATAACTACGGTTTAGGCTTGAACAAATGCGGAATAAACTTAGCGGTTAATTTGTCAAGCACAAAACCTAAAACAACTAGGCTCACCTATGTGCACCAACAACTTATGCTAAGCAAGATAAGCAACTATGTGATAGCAAGATATATGACAAAGAACAATATGGCTATCACAAAGTAAAGTGCATAAGTAAAGGGCTTGGGTAAGAGATAACCGAGGCACGCGGACACGACCATGTATCCCGAAGTTCACACCCTTGCGGATGCTAATCTCCGTTTGGAGCAGTGTGGAGGCACAATGCTCCCCAAGAAGCCACTAGGGCCACCGTAATCTCCTCACGCCCTCGCGCAATGCAAGATGCCGTGATTCCACTAAGGGACCCTTGAGGGCGGTCACCAAACCCGTACAAATGGTGACCCTTGGGGGCAGTCATCGAACCCGTACACTTTGGCAACCCTTGGGGACGGTCACCGGTACCCGTCAAATTGCTCGGGGCGATCTCCACAACCTAATTGGAGACCCTGACGCTTGCCCGGAGCTTTACACCACAATGATTGAGCTCTGAACAACACCAACCGTCTAGGGCGCCAAGGCACCCAAGAGTAACAAGCTCTAGGGTGTCCAAAACACCCAAGAGTAACAAGCTCAAGGGTACCAAGCACCCAAGAGTAATAAGCTTCTCAACTTGTAACTTCCACGTATCACGTGGAGAACTCAAACCGATGCATCAAATGCAATGGCAAGGGCACACGGAGTGCCCAAGTGCTTCTCTCTCAAATCCTACCGAAGCAACTAATGCTAGGGAGGAAGATGAGAGGAAGAACAATAAGGAGAACAAAAAAAACTCCAAGATCTAGATCCAAGGGGTTCCCCTCACATAGAGGAGAAAGTGATTGGTGGAAATGTTGATCTAGATCTCCTCTCTCTTTTACCTCAAAAACTAGCAAGAATCCATGAAGGGATTGAGAGTTAGCAAGCTCGAAGAAGGTCAACAATGGGGAAAGAACACGAGCTCAAAGGATAAGGTTCAATGGGGAAGAAGACCCCCCTTTTATAGGTGGGGGAAAATCCAACCGTTATGCTCATAGCCCGCATAGAGCGGTACTACCGCTCCTACCGCTCCAAGGAGTGGTACTACCGCTAGGGCGGTAGTACACCTTTGAAAAACAACAGCGAGGAGGCAAAAGGCCAGTAGAACCGCTGGAGCGGTACTACCGCTCGTCCTCGCGGTACTATCGCTCGACCTCGCGGTACTACCGCAAATGGTAGCGGTACTACTGCTTGCGAGCGGTACAAAAAAATACTTCTGTACCTACCTCCGCAGGACTTGGGACGAGTTTTTTGGTCCGGAGCGGTACTACCACTGTAGGAGCCGCCGTAGTACCGCTCTGGAGCGGTAGTAAAAAATTGCGTCCGCTCCATTCGCGGTAGTACCGTTGTAGCCTTTTCAGAACACCAAAACTGCCACAACTTTTGCAAACGGACTCCGAATTCGATGAAACCAAGTTTGTTGAAAAGCTATCGACAAGGGCTAACACAATCTTTAAAGAAATATCAATAAGAAGCAAATTAAGGCCCATAAGAAAATGGTGAGAACCCTTCCTCGGATAAGACCGGTAAAACCTCCAACACCGAAAACATCATAGAAGACGCAAGCGAACTCCGTTTCGATGAACTCAAGCTTGTCATCAAGATGACCATAAGATCTAAGACTCACAAAGAGAACCGAATAAGAACCAAGAAACATGATGCAAGGATGCAATGGTTTGAGCTCTCTACTAACGATACAATCAAGCTACCAACTTGAGAGAGCCCCTTGATAGTAGGGCAAACGATCCTATAACCCGGTCTCCCAACTACCACCATGAGACCGGTAAAATAGAAAACCTATCAAGGGAAAACCTTCGCCTTGCACATGGTCCACTTGAGCTAGATGATGACGATCTTGACTCCCTCAAGTTAGACCATCTTTCTTTATTGCGTTGGCTCGATGAAGACTAGATGATTGCTCCCCCATAGTCCATTATGGGTGAGCCACTCTTCGGCTCATATTCACAAGTCCATTGTCACCACAATGGGCGGCAAGCTTCAAGCACTTGATCTCTTCGTGATGCATCACTTGAACTTGCACACCGCATCCTAACCCCACAAAGAACTCTCACGAAGACCATGGGTTAGTACACAGAGCGTAATTGACAATGCTTACCATACCATGTGATCACTTGATCCCTCTCGATACATCTTCTATGCTTTGTGAGTTGATCAACTTAATCCACTCTTGACTTAGTGTTGATCAACCATGAATCTTTCCAACTCTCTTCATTTGGATGATGTCTTGAAGGTAAACATGAATGATCACACAATCTTCTTCTTCAAGACATGCTTGCAATAAGCTCAACACTCACATGACCAATCTTTGGGTAATTCCTTAATAGCACCTTGGTCAACTCATAAACTCCTTGAAACCAACACATGGACTTCAAGAAAAGCCTATGGACAAAACCTTCAAATATAACTCAAGGCAACCATTAGTCCATAGAGATTGTCATCAATTACCAAAACCAAACATGGGGGCACCGCATGTTACTTCAACTACGCAACCTTCTTCTTGTAGACGTTGTTGGGCCTCCAAGTGCAGAGGTTTGTAGGACAGTAGCAAATTTCCCTCAAGTAGATGACCTAAGGTTTATCAATCCGTGGGAGGCGTAGGTTGAAGATGGTCTCTCTCAAACAACTCTGCAACCAAATAACAAAGAGTCTCTTGTGTCCCCAACACACCCAATACAATGCTAAATTGTATAGGTGCACTAGTTCGGCGAAGAGAAGAAGATACAAGTGCAAAATAGATAGTAGATATATGTTTTTGTAATCTGAAATAATAAAAACAGCAAGGTAACAACTGGTATAAGTGAGCGTAAACGGTATTGCAATGGTAGGAAATAAGGCCTAGGGTTCATACTTTCGCTAGTGCAAGTTCTCTCAACAATAATAACATAATTGGATCATATAACTATCCCTCAACATGCAACAAAGAGTCACTCCAAAGTCACTAATAGCGGAGAACAAATGAAGAGATTATGGTAGGGTACGAAACCACCTCAAAGTTATTCTTTCTGATCGATCTATTCAAGAGTCCGTAGTAAAATAGCATGAAGATATTCTTTCCGTTCGATCTATCCTAGAGTTCGTACTAGAATAACACCTTAAGACAAAAATCAACCAAAACCCTAATGTCACCTAGATACTCCAATGTCACCTCAAGTATCCGTGGATATGATTATATGATAGGCATCACACAATCTCAGATTCATCTATTCAAACCAACACAAAGTACTTCAAAGAGTGCCCCAAAGTTTCCATCGGAGAGTCAATGTCACGCCCAATATGCGATACTATCCTAAAGAGACTCGAAGGTCCCACGAAGGATAGAACCGCATATTGAAACACTTTTGCAAGGTGGATATCATTACATCAACATTACATAATAGATATGGATACATTCATAAGGCATACAATACCACACGAATACAACATCATCTTACATAAGAGCACCATCCGACTACGGATGAAATACAAACAGAAACTCAAACGACATCCACCCTGCTAGCCCAGGCTGCCGACCTGGAACCTATCCCCTGATCGAAGAAGAAGCAGAAGAAGAACTCCAAAACAAGCAAACATCGCTCTCGCGTCATGATCATCACATAACCTGTACCTGCAACTGTTGTTGTAGTAATCTGTGAGCCATGAGGACTCAGCAATCCCATTACCATGGGTATCAAGACTAATAAAGCTTAATGGGAAAGGAAGGTGTAAAGTGGTGAGGTTGCAGCAACGACTAAGCAAGTATGGTGGCTAACATACGCAAATAAGAGCGAGAAGAGAGCAAGTGGAACGGTCGTGAAGCTAGCAATGATCAAGAAGTGATCCTGAACTCCTACTTACGTCAAACATAACCCAAAAACCATGTTCACTTCCCGAACTCCGGCGAAAAGATACCACCATGGCTACACACGCGGTTGATGCGTTTTAATTCGGATCTGGTGTCAAGTTATCTACAACCGGACATTAACAAATTCCCATCTGCCCATAACCGCGGGCACGACTTTCGAAAGTTTATACCCTACAGGAGTGTCCCAACTTAGCCCATGATAAGCTCTCGCGATCAACGAAGGATATTCCTTCTCCCAGGAAGACCCGATCAGACTCGGAATCCCGGCTTACAAGACATTTCAACAATGGTAAAACAAGACCAGCAAAGCCGCCCGATGCGCCGACAATCCCGATAGGAGCTGCACATATCTCGTTCTCAAGGCAACACCGTATGAGACATCCTACGAGTAAAACCAGACCTTGAGTTTCCCCGAGGGGGCCCCGCAGTCTACTCGGTTCGGACCAACACTTAGACAAGCATTGGCCCCGGGGGGGCTAAAATAAAGATGACCCTCGGGTTGGCCGACCCAAGGGAAGGGTATAGGTGGTGGTGAGGCAAATGGTAAAACCAAGGTTGGGCCTTGCTGGAGGAGTTTTATGCAAAGCGAACTGTCAAGGGGGTCCCATAAATCACCCAACCGCGTAAGGAACACAAAATCCAGGAACATAACACCGGTATGACGGAAACTAGGGCGGCAAGAGAGGAACAAAACACCAGGCATAAGGCCGAGTCTTCCACCCTTTACCAAGTATATAGATGCATTAATTAAATAAGAGATATTGTGATATCCCATCATAATCCTGTCGACCATGGAGAAATCTTCAACTTCACCTGCAACTAGCAACGCTATAAGAGGGGCTGGGTAAAAGCGGTAACATAGCCAAGCAACGGTTTGCTAGGAAGGGTGAAAAGGTTAGAGGCTGACATGGAAATTTAGGAGGCTTGAAGAGCAAGTAATAGGTAGCACAGCATAGCGATAGAACGAAGCAACTAGCGTAGCAATGATAGTGGTGAGATCCAGGGTAGCGGCCATCTTGCCTCAAATCCCGCTAGGAAGAAGAACGAGTCCATGGAGAAGACGAACGAGAGTAGTCAAACGAATCCTCACAATCGCAACATTACCGGAACTAAGAAGCAACACCGGAAAGAAACAAACAACATGGTAAATGCACAAGCATAAACATGGCATGATGCGCAACAAGTATGATGCATGTCCGGTTTAATAAGGCATGGCATGGCAAAGTGCAACAAACAATACTACCCGTTAAGTGGAGCTCAATTTGCAACGAATTGCATATTGACGAAACACCACATTCGAGTATTTAGTTCTCTCTCATTTAGGTACACAACAATATTAAATGTTGCTAAACATGGTAAGAGGTGAAACATAAGTAAACTAACTATCTAGGCAAGTTTAAATGAGGCCGGAACAACAAACAACCATTCCAGAAAATCCCCATATGCAAATTATGAATTTGGTACTGTTCTTCCCTAAACCATATTTTAGAGTTGTTAAACATGCAACAGGAGTGCACCATGTTAAACTAGGTATTTTTCCACCCCAATTACATATAAAGTTTATTAAAATTGGAGCTACGGTTATTTAGTTATGAAATAAATCATTTCAGCATGGCATTTGAGCAAATTTAAACAAACAACATTCTAAACATGGATGAGAGTAGCATATTATGAAACTAGATGAAAAACTAAGCATTTTGCATGTTAAAATCATTTACATATGATGCACGGTTGTGGAGTATTTATATGCATGAACATGAGGGTGCAATCTGTAAATATGCAGTTTCTAGATAATTGGACAAATTCGCAGCTGGGAAAAAAACATGGCATGGGCTGAATCTACACATGCTGGGCCAACAGAGAACAGGGGGGGCGCTGGATCTGATGCTCACCATGGGCCTTGGCCCGGTCGGATCTAGAGTTGGGCCAGTGAGGAGCTGGAGCAGGCTGGGCCTTGGGCGCTAGACGGGAGGCAGCCCAGGCGCGCGCTGTAGCGAGGCACGGTCGACGCTCGAGCGCTCGCCCGATGCAGGATGCGGCTCGAAGCAGAGGAGGATGCAGGCGGGCGACGCAACAGAGGAAACTTGGCGGGGCACCCCGGCGAGGAAGATGGCCAGCGCGGGCTCTCAGGCATGGGGAGGCGATGCGGAACCGGCCGGATCCAAGGCGGAGCGACCGGACTTGAGGAGGCCGTCGGCCATGGCGTCAGACGGAGCTAGTACCTGAAGAAAATGGTGGCGCGACAGTTACAGAGAGGAAAAGACTTGAGAGAAGAAGAGGGGCACGTGAAGAAGGAAGGAAGAGGTCAGCCTGGTGGCGCCGAACTCCGGCGAGGCGAGCTGCAGGAGGAGAGCACGGGAGGGGCTCCAGGAGAAGATAGGGCGCGAAGGTCGACCCGGAGGGGCGGCGTGCTCGTTGCTGGCCTTCCGGAGGAGCTCGGGAGGGAGGCGCAGGCAGCGGGGATGGAGCCGAGGAGGAGGCCGGCTTGCTCCGACGAGATCCGGGAGGAGGCTTGGGGCTACAGGAGAGCGAGGAGGATTTGGTGGTGGCTGGTGGAGAACGAGAGAGGAATTTTTTTTGGAGCAGGGAGGAAGCTGCTGGTTGGTCTGGGAGGGATCCCGAGGAAACCAGGTGGAGTGGCGGCGCGGTGGGATCGATGGGACAAGACCCCTAGGATCGAGGGTTGGACCTTATATTTATAACAGATGAAAACAGTTTAGGGCGGTTAGGTCCCTCCGATCGTAATCGGACGGTCACGAATAAAATAGCTAGGGAGTCCAAAAGAGAAACCGATGATGATTTAGAGATGTTTGGGGATGATCCAGAACCAACGATAAATACTGAGCGGGTCGGGTTCGGGCAAGTTTCGGACGCGCACACGAGGGGGTCTGTGCACTTTATAGAGAGACTCCGGTTTAGGCAAGAGGGAAAAACGAAGAACAAGGTTGGACTCGAAATAGTCAACGAAGGCAAGGGGTGATGCGGCAACTACGAGCGGATGCAAGTTTTTAAAAAAACAATGCCGATGCAATTAGCATGATGCCATGAGATGAAATGCATGACATGAACAAAATGCAAGACAAAAGACAAAAACCCAACCACAGAAGAAATAACATATCACATAGCCGAAAATGGCAAGAGTTGGAGTTACGAATATGGAAAGTTGTATCTGGGGCGTTACAACACTCCACCACTACGAGAGGATCTCGTCCCGAGATCTAGGATGGCACCAGAGGGAAAAGGAAGAGGAAGATAAGAGGTAAACTAAGTTGCTTCTTCGACAAATGAGTGAAACCATGAACCTTGAGAGGTTGAACAAATTGAAAGAAACAAAACAACAGAGATGACCAAGATTACAAACAGTCCGTTGGACAAGAGGAACAAGGAACATTATGAGAACTTGAAGGTTGCAAAGACATGAATCAAGAGTTTAATGGACAAGATAGAATTTGAAACCACTCCGGTTAAAACAAGATGAGAGAGGAAGAATTCGGGCAGCACTCCGAATGAAAGAAGAAGGAAAACTTGATAAGATAAAAACAACTTGAAGAGATGAGACAACACTCCTGTTAAATGGATAAGCATGAAAAGAACACGGTCCTCACAATTCAAGATGATGAGTAAAGAGAGCAACATCACCATGCCTCTAGAAGAAAGAATAGAAGATAGATCGTTGAAATAAAAGAATGGAGAAGAAAATGCCAACTTCTACCACAAATGAGCTTGGAAAGCATCCTTGCAAAGAAGAATTGAACGAAGTTGTTGCAAAATCAACAACAAAAAGCACAAGCTTGTTGTGGGTTTATGGCAAACATCTCAAAATGATGAGGTGACAACCTGCCACTAACAAAAAAGAATTGCTTGTTTGAGATCAAAGAAGAGATGAAAACTTCTTTTAATGAGAGAATAGGAGGAAACTTGGACTATCGATATGCACCACAATTAGCAACATTCCTTAGGGAAGGCTTTAGGTGAAGTCTATACCAAGATAACTCCAAAGAAGAGATTGATGAAGAATACTTGAACTCCCCAAAACAAAACATGTGTTTAGCACCATGTTTATTTTAGAGTATAGCTTAGCAGATCATAACTTCAAGAGAAATCTTGAAGAACAAATGAAGAATGAAAGGAATCCTTCACGAACCACCATGTAGAGCCTCCATGAAGAACTCCAGTAATAAAAGGATGATAGAAAGAAAGGGAAGTTGAAAACACAAGGTGAAGCCTTGCGATGATTTAGAAGGAGCTTCGCGATGATATAACTGAGAGAACTTGGAACTCCATAAGGAAAAGATGAACATCTTAGAATCGAGAATTTATTCCTCATGAACAAACTCCAGAAGAAGGAATTAATCACTTGGATGAAACAAGAATAAGAATTATGTTATGCGTATCCTTCACCAATTTAAATTGATGGCAAGCAACAGATTTGGCATACTACTTATTCCCGTTGAAAGGATTAAAAGAGATATAGCGCAAGCTTGAGAAGGTATTGATGGAACCACCGGTGGGATTGAAACAACGAAAGACTAAATGAATTGATACGATAATGAAGAAAGTGAAATCTTGAATGAACCATCGAAAGAATTGAAAACGAACGAAGTAAAGGGGTGAATCGCCGGTAAGAATTAGAGAACGAATGAAGATACTTGAGGGAATTTGATACAAGAGAACGAAGAGACCATGAGCTGATTAGAGAATACTTGAGCGATGCACCGGTAAGATTTGGATAACGAGAGCTGAAGGCTGGAATGAATGATTCTGAGATGATGTGCTTCGGAGAATCAAACTGAAAAGACTCCTGAATAGATCCGGATGGGTGAAAAGAATTCTCATAATCGAAAATAATTATGAGAGGATGGCATCAAGCTAGAATCACGAATCTTTGAGAGAACGGATAAGATTAGGAGGAAAAATCTTCTTTGGTCTTCAAATGTTGAGAATGATGATGAGAACCACCATGACAATTTTTGAGGCACTCCGGAATGAAAATTGGAAAGGTTGAGCCAACGATGAAAAGAATTTGAAAACGACCTTGGAGAAGGCATGTGACTGATGAAAATTCATTCTTACGTCAAACTTGGAAATGAATTTGAGAATCGTTCCTGATAATTCGAAGAGTCAGGTAAGATCCTGGGAAAAGACATGTGGGTTAGGGCCCGCTCAAAAGAAAACACCGTTGGAAATGATTTTAAAGAGAGATTGAACCGGTTGATTTAAATGGCTTGAACGAGATATCAACCTCGAAATAACTTGAATGGATTAAGAATGGAAACATGAATCTTGTGAGATATCTTCAGCACTCCGGAACAAATGGAAAGCGAGAGGTGAACGATTAAGAGATACACCGGCATGAGAAAAACATTTGAAACGAGGAAAGAAATATGATGAATATCAAAAGCTTGAATTGGATCCACCGGAGAAGAAAAGAGATGGAGAATAGTAAACTTGAAACTGTTGAGCATCTTCATGGGAAATCACCGAATAAGAACATCGAAAGTAAAAAATGAAGAGACTTCTCTCAAATAAAAGGATACATGATTAAGAAATTTGAGTCCTTGAAGAAAATGGGTGGGAGGGTGGGAAAACAAAGGCAACTTGGGGACGGATGAAACCGATACCGTTGAGAAAACTTAGAATTGATCTCACAAATGTTGAAATGATCGGATCCACTTGAAGAGATGCACACCGGTTGGAAAGAATTAACAAGACGACCTCGATGATCAAGAAGAATTTGTATTCACATATCAATATGAGAACACCGTTTAGGAAATGTATGGATTCAACATTTGACTTTGAAGCAACTCGAATACCACAAATAATACAAAACAAAGGATTTGGCTTGCAGAATAAGCCGAAACAAACATATGATAGAGATTTCGTCCAAAGTTTTCGTGGTGGGGCCCACACGGGCTCGATCGTACAACACCATCATGTACAAGGCAGTGCACATGACATACGAAGTGTCCCCGAACCAGCATAGCCAAGGGTTCTTTAAGACACAACGAGACCACTGTAAAAACGACCGTGGATAGGCGGACCACTAGACGTCGAACCCCAATCTCATATCATGCATCTGTCAGAAAGATATTCTAGGAGTTACTTGAATTCCCACCTATAAAACTCCCGAAACTTTCTGGTTATGCAATCTGGTGTTGGGGATACAGGGGAAGCAATATATATCTCACCCAAACTAACAATCCCTACATCCAAGCTGTATCCATCCGTCAACACATAACCAAGAAACCTTCGGAAATCGTGTACCTCAACCTTCGAAAAGCATCCGTTATACAAGCTATGGCAATACTCCCGAACTCCCGCGCTAGTACTAGGTGGCGTCGAGGTTATCTCACCAACAACTGCATAAAAGAGATTTTCGATGTTGGTAAAACTCAGGTATTCCAGAACTGCAACAATAAAATTATGACGACAACACCTCGGAGCTCAACTCCCCGGGACACTGCCACAACCCCTAAATGTTAGGAGGCACCAAGAACAATATTCTCATCATAAGAATATCGGAACGATCCCAAGATACCCGCGTGATCCTAAAAAAATTAGTGAAATTTGAGGAGAGGAAAGTCAAAACATCTACGTCAAGAGTCCTCACCAGAGCGACGAAGGGGCTGAGGAGTAAAAAGAATCCTACTCTCCGATATATATAATCCTAAGACTCAAAATAGTTTTCTTCTAGACTCAACAACGGCCAACAATCAAGGGGGCTCCTATGGTCGGTCGAGGCTCTGATACCAACTTGTCATGCCCAATATGCGATACTATCCTAAAGAGACTCGAAGGTCCCACCAAGGATAGAACCACATATTGAAACGCTTTTGCAAGGTGGATATCATTACATCAACATTGCATAATAGATATGGATACATTCATAAGGCATACAATGCCACACGAATACAACATCATCTTACATAAGAGCACCATCCGACTACAGATGAAACACAAACAGAAACTCAAACGACATCCACCCTGCTAGCCTAGGCTGCCGACCTGGAACCTATCCCCTGATTGAAGAAGAAGCAGAAGAAGAACTCCAAAACAAGCAAACACCACTCTCGCGTCATGATCATCGCATAACCTGTACCTGCAACTGTTGTTGTAGTAATCTATGAGCCACAAGGACTCAGCAATCCCATTACCATGGGTATCAAGACTAGCAAAGCTTAATGAGAAAGGAAGGGGTAAAGTGGTGAGGTTGCAGCAGCGACTAAGCAAGTATGGTGGCTAACATATGCAAATAAGAGCGAGAAGAGAGCAAGCAGAACGGTCGTGAAGCTAGCAATGATCAAGAAGTGATCCTGAACTCCTACTTACGTCAAACATAACCCAAGAACCATGTTCACTTCCCGGACTCCTCCAAAAAGAGACCATCACGGCTACACACGCGGTTGATGCGTTTTAATTCAGATCTGGTGTCAAGTTATCTACAACCGGACATTAACAAATTCCCAGCTGCCCATAACCGCGGGCACGGCTTTCGAAAGTTTATACCCTGCAAGGGTATCCCAACTTAGCCCATGATAAGCTCTTGCGATCAACGAAGGATATTCCTTCTCCCAGGAAGACCCGATCAGACTCGGAATCCCGGTTTACAAGACATTTCGACAATGATAAAACAAGATCAGCAAAGCCGCCCGATGCGCCGACAATCCCGATAGGAGCTGCACATATCTCGTTCTCAGGGCAACACCGGATGAGACATCCTACGAGTAAAACCAGACCTCGAGTTTCCCCGAGGGGGACCCGCAGTCTACTCGGTTCGGACCAACACTTAGACAAGCATTGGCCCGGGGGGGCTAAAATAAAGATGACCCTCGGGTTGGCCGACCCATGGGAAGGGTATAGGTGGTGGTGAGGCAAATGGTAAAACCAAGGTTGGGCCTTGCTGGAGGAGTTTTATTCAAAGCGAACTGTCAAGGGGGTCCCATAAATCACCCAGCCGCGTAAGGAACGCAAAATCCGGGAACATAACACCGATATGA
This sequence comes from Triticum dicoccoides, assembly GCF_002162155.2. Lineage (NCBI taxonomy): Eukaryota > Viridiplantae > Streptophyta > Magnoliopsida > Poales > Poaceae > Triticum > Triticum dicoccoides. The sequence continues at coordinate 620,878,475 of NC_041393.1, read as the reverse complement.
CGAAAACTAGGGCGGCAAGAGTGGAACAAAACACCAGGCATAAGGCCGAGTCTTCCACCCTTTACCAAGTATATAGATGCATTAATTAAATAAGAGATATTGTGATATCCCAACATAATCCTGTCCACCATGGAGAAATCTTCAACTTCACCTGCAACTAGCAACGCTATAAGAGGGGCTGAGCAAAAGCGGTAACATAGCCAAGCAACGGTTGCTAGGAAGGGTGAAAAGGTTAGAGGCTGACATGGCAATTTAGGAGGCTTGAAGAGCAAGTAATAGGTAGCACGGCATAGTGATAGAACGAAGCAACTAGCGTAGCAATGATAGTAGTGAGATCCAAGGTAGCGGTCATCTTGCCTGAAATCCCGCTAGGAAGAAGAACGAGTCCATGAAGAAGACGAACGGGAGTAGTCAAACGAATCCTCACAATCGCAACATTACCGGAACTAAGAAGCAACACCGGAAAGAAACAAACAACATGGTAAATGCACAAGCATAAACATGGCATGATGCACAACAAGTATGATGCATGTCCGGTTTAATAAGGCATGGCATGGCAAAGTGCAACAAACAATACTACACGTTAAGTGGAGCTCAATTTGCAACGAATTGCATATTGACGAAACACCACATTCGAGTATTTAGTTCGCTCTCGTTTAGGTACACAACAATATTAAATGTTGTTAAACATGGCAAGAGGTGAAACATAAGTAAACTAACTATCTAGGCAAGTTTAAATGAGGCCGGAACAACAAACAACCATTCCAGAAAATCCCCATATGCAAATTACGAATTTGGTACTGTTCTGCCCTAAACCATATTTTAGAGTTGTTAAACATGCAAGAGGAGTGCACCATGTTAAACTAGGCATTTTTCCACCCCAATTACATATAAAGTTTATTAAAATTGGAGCTACGGTTATTTAGTTATGAAATAAATCATTTTAGCATGGCATTTGAGCAAATTTAAACAAACAACATTTTAAACATTTTAAACATGGATGAGAGTAGCATATTATGAAACTAGATGAAAAACTAAGCATTTTGCATGTTAAAATCATTTACATATGATGCACGGTTGTGGAGTATTTATATGCATGAACATGAGGGTGCAATCTGTAAATATGCAGTTTCTGGATAATTGGACAAATACGCAACAGGGAAAAAAACATGGCATGGGCTGAATCTACACATGCTGGGCCAACAGAGCACAGGGGGGGGGGCGCTGGATCTGATGCTCACCATGGGCCTTGGCCCGGTCGGATCTGGAGTTGGGCTGGTGAGGAGCTGGAGCAGGCTGGGCCTTGGGCGCTGGAGGGAAGGCAGCCCAGGCGCATGCTTTAGCGAGGCGCGGTCAACGCTCGAGCGCTCGCCTGATGCAGGATGCGGCTCGAAGCAGAGGAGGATGCAGGCAAGCGACGCAGCAGAGGAAACTTGGCGGGGCACCCCGGCGAGGAAGATGGCCGGCGCGGGCTCTCGGGCATGGGGAGGCGACGCGGAATCGGCCGGATCCAAGGCGGAGCGACCAGACTTGAGGAGGCCGTCGGCCATGGCGTCAGGCGGAGCTAGTACCTGAAGAAAATGGTGGCGCGACAGTTACAGAGAGGAAAAGACTTGAGAGAAGAAGAGGGGCACAGGGAGAAGGAAGGAAGAGGTTAGCCTGGTGGTGGTGCTCCGGTGGCGCCGAACTCCGGCGAGGCAAGCTGCAGGAGAAGAGCACGGGAGGGGCTCCAGGAGAAGGTAGGGCACGAAGGTCGACCCGGAGGGGCGGCGTGCTCGTTGCTGGCCTTTCGGAGGAGCTCGGGAGGGAGGCGCAGGCTGCGGGGATGGAGCCGAGGAGGAGGCCGGCTTGCTCCGACGAGATCCAGGAGGAGGCTTGGGGCTACAGGAGAGCGAGGAGGATTTGGTGGTGGCTGGTGGAGAACGAGAGAGGGATTTTTTTGGGTCAGGGAGGAAGCTGCTGGTTGGTCCGGGAGGGATCCCGAGGAAACCAGGTGGAGTGGCGGCGCGGTGGGATCGAAGGGACAAGACCCCTAGGATCTAGGGTTGGACCTTATATTTATAACAGATGAAAACAGTTTAGGGCGGTTAGGTCCCTCCGACCGTAATCGGACGGTCACGAATAAAATAGCTAGGGAGTCCAAAAGAGAAACCGATGATGATTTAGAGATGTTTGGGGACGATCTAGAACCAACGGTAAAGACTGAGCGGGTCGGGTTCGAGCAAGTTTCGGACGCGCACACAAGGGGGTCTGTGCACTTTACAGAGAGACTCCGGTTTAGGCAAGAGGGAAAAACGAAGAACAAGATTGGACTCGAAACGGTCAACGAAGGCAAGGGGTGACGCGGCAACTACGAGCGGATGCAAGTTTTAAAAAAAAACAATGCCGATGCAATGCGCATGATGTCATGAGATGAAATGCATGACATGAACAAAATGCAAGACAAAAGACAAAAACCCAACCACATAGGAAATAACATATCACATAGCCGAAAATGGCAAGAGTTGGAGTTACGAATATGGAAAGTTGTATCCGGGGCGTTACAGTCAAGACGAAAACATGTGCCAACCCCTATGCATAAGTTCACGAGGTCACGGAACCCGCAAGTTGATCACCAAAACATACATCAAGTAGATCAAGTGATATCCCATTGTCACCACAGATAAGCACATGCAAGACATACATCAAGTGTTCTCAAATTCTTAAAGACTCAATCCGATAAGATAACTTCAAAGGGAAAACTCAATCCATTACAAGAGAGTAGAGGGCGAGAAACATCATAAGGTCCAACTATAATAGCAAAGCTCGCGATACATCAAGATCGTATCACCTCAAGAACACGAGAGAGAAAGAGAGATCAAACACATAGCTACTAGTAAATACCCTCAGCCCCGAGGGTGAACTACTCCCTCCTTGTCATGGAGAGCGCCGGGAGGATGAAGATGGCCACCGGTGAGGGATCCCCCTCCGGCGGGGTGCCGGAACGGGTCTAGATTGGTTTTCGGTGGCTACAGAGGCTTGTGGCGACGGAACTCCCGATCTAGGTTATGTTCTGGGGGGTTCTGTATATATAAGAGGTTTTGGCATCGAGAACAAGTCAGGGGGGTCTCCGGGCTGTCCACGAGGTAGGGAGGCGCGCCCAGGGGGTGGGCGCGCCCCCCACCCTCGTGGGCAGCCCGGGACTCTTCTGGCCCAACTCTTTTAGTCCATGGCCTTCTTCTGGTCCAAAAATAAGTTCCGTGAGGTTTCAGGTCAATTGGACTCCATCTGGTTTTCCTTTTCTACGATACTCAAAAACAAGGAAAAAACAAAAACTGGCACTGGGCTCTACGTTAATAGGTTAGTCCCAAAAATCATATAGAATAGCATATAAATGCATATAAAACATCCTAGATGGATATAATAGCATGGAACAATCAAAAATTATAGATACGTTGGAGACGTATCAATACTTTGTACTGAGCGTGTTTCCACGTCTTCTCCACGACAAGGTTACCATGTAAGTACATTCCAGATGCGGCTGAAATCACTGTTCTGGCCCTTTTTCAGAACTTAAGCACGATCTGACCCTAGTTCCAAACTTCTTGGGGATCTAAACTTTTTTCCTACTGCCATAGTCCCTAATGGTAGGGTAACACACCCTACCCCTGAGGTCCTCGGCGGTAGGGTTAACGGTAGACGCAAACGACTCCGACACTACGTCGACGTGGATAAGTGCCTGCCATCGGGGTCTCTTGCTGTAGGCTGTGATACCCACCCTGGCGGTAGGGTAGGGTAGTGCAGTGGATAAGTTAGTGAGGTGGGGGCCGTGATACCCACCCATTCACCCTCACACTCTCTTCTTCCCCGAGCACAACCCTTCTTTCACCTCTCACCCTCACCCAGGGCCCTTTCAAATCTGGGTGACCACGGAGTGTGCAGAGGCTGCCGGTCAAGCGGTGGCGGCTCGTGGAAGGCGCAGCGGGAGCTGCTGCGGCGGACGACGGGAGCGGCCGAAACCGCCAAGATGGAGAAGCTCCTGCACCTGCTCCTGCTCCTGTGGGGGCCTAACTGACGTCTTACATTATGTTACGGTGGGAGTAGCTCGGATCAGTCCGCTTCCCTTAGAAAAACAAAGGGCCTTCTTTTCTTTATGGAAATTTGACGTCAGATTTTTAGGCCTGGCATATCAAACGGGTTTCATGAAATTTTTATTGACACGACACGAGGATGACAAATTTAGTTGGGAGCACGACAATTTTGTTGCAAAAAATGAACTAAGGCGGATTTACCATCCTCAGCTAACATAATCAAACAATATCAGTAGAAGTAATGCAATAACGATCTATCTAATACTTTTACTCAAACAGTAGAAAAGAAAACCACGTTGGAGTTTCACATTCACAAATCACAATGACATTTATGCAATAATGCTGAACTGATACAGGGAGCGGTGAAGCAACTGCAGGCTGAATATGAAAGAGATTACAGAAGCTACTCCGCATCTTCAATCTGGATACTGCATAACCAGTGTTGGAATCATGGTATAATACTCCGATTCTAGAAGTAGTAGTCAGCCATATGCATCCATCTAAAGTTCAAACTTATCAGGACTTCAGGATTCTTAAGTCCAAAACAAATAGATGAACAGTTGATATACTTTTCTACACACAAAATCTCTTGTAGAGGCTGCGAAATCGCAAGACCGGACACGTCAAAACTAGCAGAAGCAGATAAAATGTGCACCTATTTAACATTCTTACTCGTCAAGAGTTTAAGGAGTTCAAGGATGAATCACAGATGAACAAACGGCATGCTTATCTGCAGAAAATATCACTAGTACTAGAGGTCTCTTGCAGACTACTTTCTTCTTCTAGAAGACTGTGATTTTCCAAACAAAATGAAAAAAAAAGGAGAAGTTCTGGACTCAGTCTCACATTCGCAATGTCATCTATACTATATGCATGAAATGGTGAAGCAAGTGCAGGCCATCTATGTAACCTGAAAGAGATCACATAAAGCTATGTTGAACCTGAATATTGCATAGCTGGTATCGGCATCTTGGCAATATACTAATTTGAAGTAGAAAGAAATATGGATCCATCTAACACTCAATACTTATCAAAACTACGGGATTGTTGTAGTAAGGTCCAAACAATAGATGAACAGACATGTGACAACAAAAAAGATGAACAGGCAGCCGATATGCTTTTCTACAGACAAATCTCTTGTAGAAGCTGCGAAAACGCAAGGTTGGAGAAATTAAACTAGCCTAAACAGATAAATGTGCACCTAGCTAGCATTCTCAATGATCAGGAGTTTCAGTTCAACGACAAATCACACAGATGAACAAACGGCATTCTTATCTGCAGACAAAATCACTAGTGCAGCACTACTAGAAGTCTCCTGCTGGAATAATATCTGGGATGCTATATTAGGCTGCGATTTTATAAAACGAAATGCGAGAGGGGAAGTTTGTGCTTCAGTTTCATATTCACAATATCATCTATACGCTGACTGAACTGATACAGTAAGTGGTGAGGTACGTGCAGGCTGAATCTGAAAGATATTACAGAAAGCTATGTTCAACCTTGATACTGTATAATTTGCTTTGGAACATTGGTGACACACTAATTCCAGATGAAGTAGACAGAACTGTGCATCTAAACATCAACATATCAGGACTTCAGAATTTTAAAGAGATTACAGAAATCTATGTTAAACCTGGATACTGCATAACTAGTTTTGGGATCTTAGTAACACACTAATTCTAGAAGAAGCAGATAGAAACATGCAACTACCTAACATCCAAACTTATCAGGATTTCAGGATGTTTTAGTTCAAACAATTAATGAAAAGGCAGGGCAGCCAATATGCTTTTTTCTACAGATAAAATCTTTTGTAGAGGCTGCGAAAACGCAAGTCGGGAAACATCAAAACTAGCAGACGATTAATCTGAAGATAGGAAACAGGGATTAAAACAACAAATCTTGGGGTGTTAGTAGTTTCTAAATTGGTTGGATTTAATAAGGATGAGAAGAACCATTACATTATATTAATCTGAAGACAGGGAACATGGATCAAACAGCAACAGTAGAAAAATTGTAACAACAATCTATCAATCTAATACTTTATCACTAAAACAGTAGGTGGAAAAAACCACGTTCGATTTTCAAATGCACAATGACATTTATGCTGAACTGATACAGAAAGTGGTGAAGCAACTACAGGCTGAATCTGAAAAAGAATGCAAAAGGCTACTTGGAATTTTCAGTTTGGATACTGCATACATAGTGTTGGAATTTTGGTAATACACTAGTTCTAGAAGAAGCAGACAGACATATGCATTCATCTAAAATTCAAACTTATCAGGACTTCAGGATTCTTTAGCCCAAACAAATAGATGGGCAGTCGATATACTTTTCTACACACAAAACGTCTTGTAGAGGCTCTGAAAATGCAAAACCAGACACATCAAAACTAGCAGAAGCAGATAAAATGTGCATCTATTTAACATTCTTACTCATCAGGAGTTTTAGGAATTCAAGGACGAATCACAGATGAACAAACAGATATGCAGACCAAAAACCATCTATCAGTATTTTGAATCTGGACACTGCATAACTAGTTTGAAAAGAATCTTGGTAACACACTAATTCTAGAAGAAATAGACAGAAATATGCATGAACCATCTAGCATCCAAACATATATCAGGAGGACTTGAGGATTCTTTAGTCCAAACAATAGATGAACAGCTGCCGATATGCTTTTCTACAGACAAAATCTCTTGTCGAAAACGGAAGACGGGAAACATCAAAACTAGCAGAAGCAGACCAAATGTGCATATATTCTATCTAGCTAACATTCTCAATGATCACGAGTTTCAGGAGTTCAACGACGAATCACACCCACGAACAAAACGAGATGCTTATCCGCAGATAAAATCACTAGTGGTGGTAAGTACCAGAAGTCTCGTGCAGAAACAAAGCTCGACCACGCTGCAGCACCAATGTGGTACCATGATCGGAAGAGGCTGGATGTTCAGGTGCGGCTCAGGATCGCCGTGGCGTACCAGGACTCCAAGTAGGCGGCGGCGCTCATCTGGCGCGCGTCCTCCGCCGCCGCGGTGGCCTGGTGATGGGCGCGCGCGGCGTGTGACTCGGCCGCCTGTACCCACGCGTGCCGCTGCCAGATCGGGGAGCCGGCGGGCAGCATCCCGGCTACGGAGACGGCGTCATAGCACGCTATGTCGTAGGCGGCGGCGAGGCGAAGCTTCCGGGACACGTCGCGCTTGCGGTCCATGGCCTCCGCCCTGTTCACAAGCCACTGCTCCCAGCACGCGTTGCCCAGCTGGTCCAGGGCCGCCAGGCCCGGGAAGAGGACGAGGTCCCTCCGAGCCGCCTCGGCGGGCAGCAGGAAGGCGAAGTGCTCGCCGTAGAGGGCGAAGAAGCGGGCGCCCGCGGTGTGGAGCTCGTGGTGCTCGCCGAGCATCGAGATGGCCTGGTCGAGGGGGGTGCTGGGGAGGATCGGCTGCTGGAGCGGGTCGGCGATTTGCCCGACCCCGGCCCGGTACTGGGCCAGGATGCCACGGCGCAGGTTGAGCGCGTCGGAGGCGGCGCTGATGAGCGTGGGGAGCCGCGTCTCCACTGCGTGCTCGTCGGCGGCGTGGACCGGGTGGAGGAACTCCGGCGCCCTCCGCGCCAGCGCCTTCCACTCCTCCCCCATCGCCGCCGGGCGCCGGGCGCGCTCTCTCTCTCTCCGCGGCTTCTCTCTCCTCTCGCGTAGCGTGGCGGTGGTGGCGTGGAAATGGAATTCTGGATGTCGCCGGAGACGAGGGG
>NC_041393.1:620854509-620870112 GCF_002162155.2 Triticum dicoccoides | reverse complement strand
GATTCGAATTGACCGTCTCTGAACGGCTAGGCAGGGGGATTTTGCCGTGGCTGAACTGAACAACCGCCACGGTGGTGGGGTCCACCTGGCCAGCCTGGCTGATCTGTTACGGCCGTTTCAGTGTCACGCTTCCAGGCGTGCGCCAAGACCGATCTCGGCACCGGGTGCGGTATTTTTCTTTGAGTAAAATGGATCCGCGGTCATTGAACTTGTGTCGAAAACTTACTTTGATTATTATACTTAAAAATACGGTCAATACGGTCACTATATATATGACTTGAGGTGATTGTACGGTCACTGCCTCACCGTATAGCTCTGTATTTTACCCTGTTGACTGGTCAAACATCACATCACACTTTCTCTACCTATGTGGGATCCACGTGTCAATCTTTTCAAAGAAAAAACACCACGTCGCATGAGAATCAAACCAGAGATCTCTGCTGAAGCCCACGTACTCTAACCACTATGCCCACAGAAGTTTGTGTTAAATCTATGGAGCGTTATGAATATTTAATTAACACGCACAAAACACACTTACACAGTTACACGCATGCACGCAACACTTTTGAACCCTTGCCGTGCTCATCATGGTGTCCACGTTGTGGAGCTAAGGCCTGTGCGGCTGTACGTACGTGCACGCCGGTGAATGGGAACATGTCAGTGTTCAAGCGAGGACACCGGGTTGAGCTGCTTGTGCCCCGGACGTTGGAGAGTCCATGTCCGGCTGACTCGCGTGTGGCCATCAACTGATACGGTCCTGTGGCCATCAACTCGGCGTGACTCGCGTGTCCTCGTATTGTCTCGGGTGCGTGTGCTTCGAGCGATCAGATCGATCAGCCGGCAGCATGTTGTTACATATACGTGCCTGTGCTACCTAGCCTAGGAAAATGGATCGAGCAGCTAGCTAGGCTTCTTCCTTTGTACGTGTATCTCTCGCCGTCTACGTCTCAACGGAACCGATTTAGCTCAGAAATTACTCGAGCTAGCCTCATACGCGTGTATCGATGAAAAGCACTCGGCTATATCGCCGTTGAGGTAGGTGCCTGAGTGGCTGCGCCAACAGCGGCAATGGTGGCCGGGCTCTTCTAAGTGCGGGTGGCGATGGCGTGAGTGGATGATGCGCCCGTCGGCGAAGACAGCGAACGCCTGATATAGCACTATGTATATATATTTATGTAACAGACGTACTCCCTCCGTTCGAAAATACTTGTCATCAAAATGAATAAAAGAGGATGTATATACTAGAGGTATAAGTATAACAATGGCCCCGTGGCTGAGTCTTTTTTTTTTGAGCCGGTGGCTGAGTCTTGAGTCTTGAGTATAAGGATTGTTGTTTTTTTTTTGTTATGGGAAAGGAACACTGAAGGAAACCGAGCGGCCATGAAGAAAGTCGGGAGCAGGGATCGTAGCATGCAGCCCCGTCCAGCAAGCGCTCGATAGCACGCATGCATGCACACATGCGGCGGTACTAGCCTAAGAAAAATTGTTGCTGTGTGCTGTCCACATATCGATCCAGAGGTCAACTGACAAGTGGGACCCTCATAGGATAGAGAGAGGGTGTTGTGATGTTTGACCAGTCAACAGAGCAAAATACGGAGCTATACAGTGAGGCAGTGATCGTATAATCACCCCAAGTCGTATGTAGTGACCGTATTGATCGTATTTTTAAGTACAATGACCAAAGTGAGCTTTCGACACAAGTTCGATGACCACGGATGCATTTTACTCTTTTTCTTTCTTCGGTTTTTTTAACAAGAGAAGGGCGCCAATGGCCCCATTCATTTATTCTGAGCACAATTTACATCGACGATATGAAAATCCTTTACACTTAGATTGCCTATCTTGAAAAGCAAAGGGCACTGATGACCTTTGTGAACAACACTACAACATCTCCTAGTTTCTACAACATGGCGTAACTTAGGGCATGTTCTAATCTCCTCCAGCTCCACGCTTCGGAAACTCCATAGATGAATCTGTCCCGAACGTTTGGACTCTGAGAAGTTGGCTTCTCGTAGCAACGCCCGATGGCAGTGCAAAATCCCGAAGCAGCCTCGGCCCAACACCACCAATACGAAAAGCTAGAGTTAGCCAGTATTATGATGGAACTGCCACCGCCAAGCCAAGTTATCGAACCGGTACGCTCGCTGGGACATATACCTCCTCGTTCCCTCGCTCGTGCTCCCTCGCTGTGGCTGTTGGTCGCCGGATTTGGGCTGCCCCTGGTCGGCCCACCTAGCTCGAACAGGCCACAACCCTCCCACCCGGGCTATAGCGCTTGGAGAAGTTGCAAAGTGAGCAGAACAGATTTTTCATCGCTGCTTGGAGTTAGAAGTTGTTGTGAGAAGTTGGATTTGTGAAGTTTTGGGAAGCTAGATGAGATCAGAACAGGCCCTTAGAGAACCTAGTTCCACAATTATGAGCTATCATGTTAAAGTTCCCTTGGTATTGGAAGAGTTGATGTTGTTGCGAAATATCCGACTAATTGACTTCTGATTTCGCAGTGACCAATGCATTGAAGTATATCCTTTGTTGTCCCTGGGTCAGAGCACCATTGAGCTATAGAGCTGCGAAACAACCCCAGCTGCAAAATTGAAGAGCCATTGGTTCTACTTGTAAAGGTGAACAAGCAGCAGTGCTTCTCGCTGAAATGAGAATTCTGAATTTTGAACCACCTACTTCAAGCTAAATACGCACTCCAATAGTTGTACTATTTTCTAATGGAGTGTTTCTTGTATTCCCTAACTGTCGTGGAATTGTCACGTCAGATGTCCTAGTGAAAGGACTTAGTCGTGGAGCCATCGCAACTAGGAAGCTTAAAGGGGTTAATCGGGACAAAGGACACGGGGTTTATACTGGTTCGGCACCTTACGGTGAAGGTAAAAGCCTACGATCTAGTTTTGAGCGGGATTGCTTATGTCTCGATAACTAGGGAGCGAAATCGCTTGACCTAGCTCTCGATCTGATGTTACTTGCCCTGAACCGCCGCTGGGTCATCCCTTTATATACAGAGGTCGACGCCCAGCGGCTCTCAGAGTCCCGACTGGCTCATAAACAGTGTTCGGCTCGGTCTATTAACTATTCTTGCCTTACAATACAAGTCATGTACATATGGCGGTTTGTCTCTACGGGCCTTAAGTCACCTTTGGGCTTTGGGCCCTTAACTAAACCACCATCTTCAAGCTTGGTCTTGGTCTTCAAAGATACTCATAGGTATAACCCGGACCCTCCTGGACGGGTCATATCTAATAGTTATATCCCTAACATTAGGCCCCAGATTGATTTGAACTGGTTCATGTCAATCTTCAATACTTAAGAAAAAATCTTCTGCTCTTTGCTTATGAAATTTTTGTAACCCGCCGTGACGTCATCCTTTGGATCCGTAGTAACCCGCCATGACATCACCTGCCATAAAATGCACGTTTTGTCCAACATACCTCAACGGAACTTTATCTTAATGACCATCCTGAAAATTGAGGCGTCTTTGTAGTTGGATAACTATGTTTTCGGCCTCCTTGTTTTTCGCGCCCACTTAGCAGTCTTTCTTTATAAATAGACCCGACTAGGTCTCTTCTCATTCTCCCCTTTCCTCATATTCTTCCTCTCGCACCCCACTGCCGCTCGAGCTCCGCTGCCACCGCAGCACACCTTTTCTCCGTCGACCTTGGCCGCTGCATCGACCTGAATCAGTCAAGAGAACGACGCCGCCCCTCTGCAGTAGATCTACTGCTGGAAGTCTTCTTCTTCCCGCACCTTAGATCTACATCAGGGTTCGCGGGTTCCTGTGTTCTTCGTAGTTCATCACAGTATCTTCATAGTTCTTCCTCTGCGGCTTCATTTGATCCAAGAGTAATATGGAACTTTATGCGGTAGTTGTTTTGCGTCCATTTTTGATACTAGTAGATCCCTTTTTCTCGCAAAGAAGCATCATTAGAACTCATGAACTCCTCTGTTCTTCGTTTTTAGGTCTAGAATATTTACTTTTCTGAGCAGTTGTTTGATCCAAAATAATAGCTGCAACTTGTGAAACTTGTTTATGCAACACTTAGGCAAGAAACTGTATTTGTTGGATCCACCTAGCCATGGCGACTCTCATCACCAGCTTAAAAGGCAATGCTCAATTGATAATCTTGACTGCCCATGGCGGCTTTAAATAACTTTAACTGCTCATGGAGCCCATGGCAGCTTAAATAATCTTGACATAATTATCCTTATACCATTAGGCCCCTTATAAGACGACATCTTGAGTATGCATTGAAATATCTCTCGCCGGCTTAAATTTGAACCGGTAATTTTTACTCTGTCTTAGGCTTTAATCACAATGGCACCGAAAGCACCCACTTCCTGCAACTGGGTCAAATCCATCGTCACAGACAGTACACTGGATGACTTTGTGAAGACCGACTATCTGCCGAAGAAGGAAATCATGTCCTATCGCGCTCCTAACCCGGAGGAGGAAATTCCTCAGCCCAAAGTGGGGGAGGTTATTGTTTTCACGGATCACATGAACCAGGGTTTTTCACCACCCGACTCAAAATTCTTCAGGGATATCCTGCACTTCTTTAACCTCCGTCCTCAAGACATCGGACCCAGTTCCGTGTCTAACATTTGCAATTTCCAAGTGTCCAGTGAAGTATATCTTGGAGAAGAACCCAACATATTACTCTTCAGAGAGCTATTTTACTTGAACCCCTAGAATGAATGTGCCAACGGTTAGAGCTTGGAACTTGGTGGTGTCTCGATCCAACGTCGGAGAGACGTAATTTTTCCTTATGCCAATCTGCTGAGTCATCCCAAAGACTGGAACCAGACATGGTTTTATTGCCAAGACACTTCTCCGGCTGATGAAAACCCTCTGCCCGATTTTCGTGCTCTACGTCTTGGGTCCAACCATCAGCTTCTTGACAAGATTACAGCCACCGAACTCAAAACACTCGCCCCACCCTAGCTAAAATCAAAGATCTTCTAGGGAATGGGTTAACTGGCATCGATTTAGTCCGGGTTTGGCTCGCCTGGCGGGTCATTCCATTGAGCCGCCGCCCCGGCTTGATGTGCACCTACACAGGCAAAAAGGATGACCCTCTGCAGCACAGCCCTGATGACTTGCCTGAAGATGTCATCAATGATATGACGAAGTCACTTTTGAACGAGAGCCTAGTAGATTGTGGTAAGGTGGGCTTAAGCCCCTTCTGCGAAGCTAACCTGGCTCCAGCGGTAAGCCACCTATCTGAATAAATTACCTTCATTCCTTGATGTTTTATCTGTACTCATACTTTGCTGATTTCCACAGGCGGGTGATAAATTCTGGAAGGTTAAATATGACCACGAAGCTGCGAAAAAGGCCAGGAAGGCCAAGAGAGCCGCCAGGAAAGAGGCTGCGAAGAAGAAGGGCAAGAAGGCCACCACCTCTGACTTACTTGGGCTAGAAGATTCTTCTGAGTTGGAGGTAGCCCTTGACTCTCTTGGCTCCTTTTTAACCATCTTATTGACACCGATTATCAACAGGAGGACACAGGGACAAGCCATGGAAAGTATGAAGAGGTAACTATCATTTCCTCTGACTCCGAGCCTTTGCCAAGACCCAAAAATCGAAGAGTAACCCGGAAAGTAAGATTTTCACATCCCTTATCTTATCACGATCCTCAATTTCTTTTGAAGCGACAGATTCATGAGAGCCGGAGGCAGACCCGAACCAGTAAGGATGCGGAACTCTCCTCCGGCTTACCCAATACACCAAGGAAGCGCCGGAATAAGGTCACCTCTGATTCAAATCTTTTTTATCCATTGGCGGGTCTCACTCGTCAACCTCTCAATTCTTCTGACTCAAATTATCAGGAAACTTCCCCTTCCTCCAATGACTCAATGCAGTCTAATCTGCCGGCTTTCAAGACCGCTCCAGGGTAATGATAACCTGCTTATCCTGTGTTCATTTCAATTTGTTGTATTTGCACTGACCTTTTGATCTTATGCAGCGGAAAAGCAAAGCCCAGCAAAAGGGCGAAGAAGAACAAGTCGGCCGAAGAACCGATCTCAAAAGAGTCGGAACTTGGAACGGTCGCACCTGAAACCTCCATTCATGAGCCGCCACCTGAACCAGCGCATGACACGCCAACGTCAACTGCTTACCCGCCTGCCAAGGGAGCCGCCGATGGCTTGGAAAACCCGGAAGTTCCTAGCCCGTTCAGGACGGATGATCCTCGAGACACTGATGTCGAGATCACCAAAACCGGATTTGCTGAGCCTCGGAGGCCAACCGTGCTGGCTAAGTGTTCTGCCAAGGAGGAGCTTCTGGAATGCCACCGGGTCAAGTTTAATGTCACTGACTATGCTCACATGAGTATTGGAGAAGTCTTTTATGGCTATATGAGCCAAGTGCACAGCAGCCGTGACATCGAAATTGACATGGTGAAGTAGAGGCACCAGAAGTTTGAGGTACAATCCTTTCTCTGTACTCATTTATCCTTACTATGCCAGCCCCCAAGTCTATTGCTTATGATGAATACGTTGTAGACTTAAAAATAAACTTAGTGACATTAGTAACATATTTGGATAACATATATAAGAAATTTGGCTTACTCCGTAGTCCCCAAGGGGCGGCTTAACCAACATGGTTGAGCCGGTCCTTCATATGGTTGTATAGAGTAAAGTACTTGAAAAGCTTGAACGTCAATATGCATTAGCCCCCAAGTGCCAAGTACTGTTGCTTGCAAAGTGCTTGGGACTTACTGTCATGAACCACCACTTTAAGTAAAATTCTTCGGTAGACATTATCCCCCAAGTGCCAAGTGTTGTTGCTTGCAAAAGTCTTGGGACTTAATATTGCATCATGATAGTCCTGATTTTAACCCGGTATTTGTACATGCCACCACTAGTCAACTTGAGTCAGAAGTGTCTGATTTGAAGAACCGCCTTGAGGCCCAAGAGACGGAAACCCAAAGAGCTGACTCCAAGTTTAAATTCAGCGTTTCTTAACAAGAAAAACTGAAGGAAGACTTTGAAATGGAGAAAAAGGCCTGGGCTGATGAAAAAATTGCTTTGATCAATCGAGGTGAGAAGGCGGAGGCGGCTCTTGAAGAGGCAACCGGTGAATTATCCGGCTTAAAATGCCATGTCTCTCAGATGGTCTCAGCAATCTTTGGCAAGTCGCCCTGCAAGTGTTAAATACTTGAATCTTTCTATTGATCATATAAATTGTAATTAACTCACCTGACAATGTTTATGCAGGCCCCAAGAGTTCAAATCTGAACCAAGATATGCTGATCAAGCTTAAGGCGGTTTACACACTAGTGGAACAACTCTACACCGGGTCACAGCATGCCTTAGGCACAGTGGCCCTATCAAATGAAGTGCCCACCCTTCTGGCGAATGTGCTAAAGAAACTCTCTGTGCTGCCCCAACGATTTACTGAACTAAGGCGATCGTCTGTAAGAGCCGAAGCTATGGCTGCCTTAAGTCGGGCCAAAGCTTGGCTATCGGAGTTAGACCCGGCCGACCTCGCCACTGGTTATCCAAGCTTTAAGGAGGATGGCACTCCCTTTGAGCAGGAAGACTTCGCCTCTTGTGTGAAGGAGATACGCCCTGTGGCCACCCTGATAGCTGATGAGGCAGATCTCTCCAAGTACCAGCCGGGTTATGACGCGGAGAACCAGAGAATTCCAACGCCTCATTACAAAGTGACCAGCCTGATCCCCCCACTCTATAAGCATACCTTCGCCCCTGAAGTTGACCCGGCCGGACTAGTTGATGATGAAGCTGAATTCAAAGCTTTGAATGGCATTAACTGGTCATCATCAACCTTCCAGGAAAAGGTTTAGGGTGAAGAAGCGGAGAGGGCTAACCCGAACACTTTAGGCCAACACGAGAGTTAATCCGCCATGGCGGCCCATACATGTGATGTGCTAAAAAACAATACGAACCATTTGGACTCGGGGAGTCGTGTAATAGAGTAGAAATAACTTTGCTTTTGCCGTGCCATCGTGCACGTTTTTGGTGCTCAATACTATTAAGCCGCCATCTTATCATTTGTTCTCCTTATGCTTGACCAAGTCTTTTAACTGTCCTACACATAGAAATAGATCACAAGATCCCTTGGCGGCTTACCGCAAAGCTGGTCATAATATTTGACATATAACCATTAAGATGAAAAAAGAATCACATATAAGCTTGTTGTGACATATAATTCTGAAACACAACTATAATATCATACTTGTGACCTTTTGATTTGTACTGCCGGTTTATATGACCCGAACAGTAAGGGTGATAACCCAATCTTTGGAAACCAACACTTCCAAAGGTATAATGATTCTCATATATTGGCGACTTATCAGCCAAAATCAAACCAGGTTAAAGTTAACCGCGCTTGCATTTTAAACCTCAAAAAAGTCTCAAGTCAAATAAAGGCTGCTTTCAAAGGAAACTTAAACCAAATAAGAAGAAATAATCGAGGCTTCTGATTCGAATACGATCACTAAACTGTTCCAAAGGGGTTAAGCTAGGATTCGAATATGATCATGTAGCCCCCAGTGGCTTTGTTGTTGCGCCGATCAAGAGGGTACCGACAGCTATGTTCTCTTTGGTTTGAATACGACCTATGTTTGAACAGGAAGCCCCCTAACGACCTTGAGAGTTTTTTAATGACTCTTATTCGAATACGATCAAAGTCGGTTCCCAAAAGGGGTTGAGCTATGATTCGAATACGATCAAGAAGCCCCCTAGTGAGCTCAGCAGTGTGCCGATCAAGTGGGTACCGACAGCTATGTTCCCTTTGGTTCGAATACGACCTATGTTTGAACAAGAAGCCCCCTAGTGATCATAAGGTTTAACGGCTAGATTAGAATACGATCATAAGCCGGATCAAGTGTGTCAAGCTAGATTCGAATACGATCAGCCCCCAAGTGATCATTTAAAATGACAATGACAATGACATATTACCTTTGAGGATGAAAAAGGACAGAGGTCCTACTTTATTACTTATCATAATATATACATCGTCAAAATATGTACATCATGAGAGCCGGTGGCTCAAGTGTAATAAGGTCGAAGATGAGCGATATTCCATGGCCAGTGGGTCTCCTCCTCCTACTTACTTGAGTCTTTGTGCTCTCGAACATCGATAAGGTAGTATGACCCATTGTTCAAATTCTTGCTGACCACAAAGGGCCCTTCCCAAGATGGGGATAACTTGTGTGCATCAGTTTGATCCTGGATGAGCCGGAGCACCAAATCGCCTTCCTGAAAGGTTCTGGGCTTAACCCGGCGGCTGTGATAGCGGCGCAGGTCCTGTTGGTAAATCGTCAAGCGAGCTGCTGCCAAGTCATGCTTTTCATCTAACAAGTCAAGTGCATCCTGACGCGCTTGTTCATTGTCCACCTCAACATAAGCCACTATGCGGGGCGAGTCATGACGGATGTCACTAGGGAGAACCGCCTCGGCTCTATAAACCATGAAGAAAGGCGTATAACCCGTAGACCTGTTAGGAGTAGTATTGATGCTCCATATCACAAAGGGTAACTCCTCAACCCAACAACCCGGCGTACGTTGCAAGGGGACCAAAAGCCGGGGCTTGATGCCTTTCAAGATTTCCTGATTGGCTCTCTCAGCTTGACCATTGGATTGGGGGTGAGCTACTGATGAAACATCAAGCCGGATATGCTCACGTTGACAAAACTCCTCCATGGCGCCTTTAGATAGATTAGTACCATTGTCAGTTATAATGCTGTGTGGAAAGCCAAAGCGAAATATCACCTTCTCCGTGAATTGAACCGCCGTGGCTGCATCACACTTACTAACTAGCTCTGCCTCAACCCACTTTGTAAACTTGTCAACCGCCACCAAGAGGTGATTTTTTTTTATCTTTGGGTCTTTTGAAAGGCCCAACCATGTCAAGCCCCTAGACGGCAAACGGCCAAGTAATTGGAATCATCCTTAACTCTTGAGCCGACACGTGAGCACGCCTTGAGAACTTCTGACAACCGTCACATTTACTGACCAGATCCTCCGCATCGGCATGAGCGCGTCAGCCAATAAAATCCATGATGGAAAGCCTTGACTACAAGGGACTTTGACCCGGCATGATGTCCACAATCACCTTCATGAATCTCCCATAGAATGTCTTGGCCTTCTTCAGAAGAGACACAACGCTAAAACGCCCCAATGACACTTCGATGATGCACCTTGCCATTGGCAATTGTCATTGACTTAGACCGTCGAGTTATCTGTCTGGCGAAGGTTTCATCCTCAGGCAACTCGCCCCGGGTCATGTAAGCCGGGTATGGCACTGTCCAATCTGGGATAACGTGAAGAGCCGCCACCAATTGTGCTTCTGGGTCAGGAACAACCAAGTCTTCCTTTGTAAGTAACTTGACAGAAGGGTTATGCAGAATATCCAAGAAAGTATTAGGCGGCACCGGCTTACGCTAGGAGCCCAGCCGGCTCAAGGCATCAGCCGCCTTGTTCCTTCTACGGTCAATGTGCTCCACTTGGTAACCCTTGAAATGTCCAGCAATGGCATCAACTTCACGGCGATAAGCCGCCATGAGAGGATCCTTGGAATCCCACTTGCCTGATACTTGTTGAGCCACCAAATCCGAGTCGCCAAAACACTTTACCCGGCTTAGGCTCATCTCCTTAGCTATCCGAAGACCATGGAGCAAGGCCTCATACTCAGCTGCATTGTTAGTACAGGGAAACATCAACTGTAGCACATAACAAAATTAGTCACCTCGAAGGGAAGCTAGCACGACTCCAGCCCCCGAGCCCTCCAATTGCTTGGACCCATCAAAGTGAATAGTCCAATATGTGTTATCCGGCTTCTCTTCAGGCATCTACAGCTCTGTCCAATCATTGATGAAATCCACCAGTGCTTGAGATTTGATAGCAGTGCACGGCACATACTTTAAACCATGAGACCCAAGTTCAATGGCCTACTTGGCGACTCGTCCTGTGGCTTCTCTGTTTTGAATGATATCTCCTAAAGGAGCAGAACTAACCACAGTGATAGGGTGGCCAGGAAATATTGCTTAAGCTTCCGGCTTGCCATGAACACCCCATAAACGAGCTTCTGCCAATGTGGATATCGTTGTTTGGACTCAATAAGTACCTCACTGATGTAGTAAACTGGACGCTAAACCGGATGTTCCTTGCCAGCCTCCTTGTGCTCCACCACGATGGCCACGCTGACAGCATGTGTATTAGTAGCCACATATAACAATAAGGGCTCCTTATTAATGGGAGCAGAAAGAACCGGAGGCTCAGCTAGTTGTCTCTTCAAATCTTCAAAGGCAGCGTTGGCAGCATCGCTCCAGATGAAATCGTGTGTTTTCTTCATCATCTAATACAGTGGTATGGCCTTATCACCTAACTGGCTTATGAACCGGCTTAAAGCAGCAATTTGACCTGCCAGGCATTGAACATCACACACGCCGGCTTAGCCAAAGAGGTGATTGCCTTGATCTTCTCTGGGTTAGCCTCAATGCCTCTGTTAGAAAGCAAAAAGCCCAAAAGCTTGCCTGCAGGTACACCAAAACGCATTTAGCCGGGTTAAGCATCAACTTATAGACCCGGAGATTATCAAAGGTCTCCTTCAGATCCTCTATCAAGGTCTCCTTCTCTCTAGACTTCACCACAATGTCGTCCACATAAGCATGAACATTGCGCCCAATCTGATTGTGAAGGCAATACTGCACACATCGCTGATAAGTCGCCTGGGCACTCTTAAGCCCAAAAGGCATAGACACATAGCAGAAGGATCCAAATGGAGTAATAAAAGTCGTCTCCTCCTGGTCCTTAACCGCCATCTTGATCTGATGATAACCAGAGTAAGCATCCAAAAAGCTCAAACGCTCACAACCCGCCGTAGCATCAATGATTTGATCAATACGAGGGAGAGCAAAGGGATCAGTCAGACAAGCCTTGTTTAAGTCTGTGTAGTCCACACACATACGCCAAGTGCCATTCTTCTTAAGCACCAGCACCGGGTTAGCCAACCACTCAGGATGAAAAACTTCAATGATGAACCCGACCACCAAGAGCCGGGCCACTTCCTCACCAATGGCCTTACGCCTCTCTTCATTGAATCACCGAAGAAACTACCTAACCGGCTTAAATTTTTGATCAATATTAAGAGTGTGCTCAGAGAGTTCTCTCGGTACACACGGCATGTCAAAAGGTTTCCATGCAAAGATGTTCCGGTTCTCACGGATGAACTCGATGAGCACGCTTTCCTATTTAGGATCCAGATTGGCACTGATACCGAACTTCTTGGATGAGTTGCCTGGAACAAAATCGACAAGCTTGGTATCATCAGCCGACTTAAACTTCATTACCGGCTCATGCTCTGTGGTTGGCTTCTTCAAAGATGTCATGTCCGCCGGGTCAACATTGTCCTTGTAGAACTTCAACTCCTCTGTTGCACAAACAGATTCAGCGTAAGCAACATCGCCTTCCTCACATTCCAAGAATATTTTCTGGCTACCATGCATTGTATGCACTGTGATGGTACCCTTATGACCCGGCATCTTGAGCTGCAGATAAACATAACACGGCCGTGCCATGAACATGGCATAAGCCGGCCGTCCAAATAGGGTGTGATATGGGCTTCTGATTTTGACTACCTCAAAGGTTAACTTCTCAGCCCTAGAATCATACTCATCTCCAAAGGCTACTTCTAGCTCAATCTTACCCACTGGGTATGCCGACTGACCAGGGACCAGTCCATGAAAAACAGTGTTGGAAGTCTTGAGGTTTTTGTCAGTCAAACCCATGCGATGAGAAGTCTCACAATAGAGGATGTTGATGCTACTGCCTCCATCCATTAGCACCTTAGTGAATTTATATCCACCAACTTGAGGTGCCACCACCAAGGCCAAGTGACCCGGATTATCAACCCGAGGAGGGTGATCTTCCCTCCTCCACAGAATAGGCTGCTCAGACCATCTCAATTAACGAGGAACTGCCAGCTCAACAGCGTTCACAGCCCGCTTATGAAGCTTTTGGTCCCGTTTGCACAAACTGGTGCTAAACACATGATATTGTCCACTATTTAGCTGCTTCGAATGACTCTGGTATCCACCCTACTGCTATTGCTGCTGACCTCCCTGGCCAGATAGCTGATTGTAACCACCTTGATTACCCTGAGAGTTTTGAAAATTGGAATTTGAACCACCGCTCGGGCCATGGAAACCGCCGCCACCTGAGCCGCTGCCTGGCCCATGATTACCGTCGAACATGTTGGAATTATTGAAAGCCTTCATGATCGTGCAGTCCTTCCATAGGTGAGTGGCCGGTTTCTGCGGGGTGTCATGTCTCGGACAGGGCTCATTCAACAACTGTTCAAGTGTGGGACTTGACCCACCGGACCGAGGGGGCGGCCTGCCCTTATGCCGTTGATTGTTGCCCTGTGCATTGGTATTAGCCACAAACTCCAAGCTACCATCAGCCTTACGTTTATTATTGCCTCCTTGATTTGTCGGGTTATGCTGAGGGCCCTTGCCGTTGCCATTATTTTTTCCCTTCCCTGTCTTTTCATCATCAGACTCGGGATCCTTGGTACTATCAGAGTCGGTGTACTTGACCAGAGCCGCCATCAGCTGACCCATATCATTACAATCACGCTTGAGCTGCCCTAGCTTCATCTTCAGAGGCAAAAAATGGCAATTTTTCTCCAACATTAAGACTGCAGAGCCGGCATCCATCTTATCAGACGAATGTATTATGGCCTTGACCCGGCACACCCAATGGGTCGTGGACTCACCCTCCTCCTGCTTGCAATTAGTCAAATCCACAATTTACATGGGCTGCTTGCATGTATCTTTGAAGTTCTGAATGAACCTTGCTTTTAACTCTGCCCACGAACCGATGGAATTAGGCGGTAGCCCCTTCAACCAAGTGCGGGCAGTCCCATCCAACATCATGGTGAAGTACTTGGCCATTGCAGCGTCACTGACCTCCAGTAACTCCATAGCCATCTCGTAGCTTTCAATCCATGCCCCAGGCTGTAAGTCGGCCGTATAATTAGGCACCTTTCTAGGCCCTTTAAAATCCTTGGGCAAACTCTCGTACCGCAGAGCCGGCACCAGACAAGGGACACCTCCGGTCCTGGTGGTCGCACCTGCCTCAATAGAAGTCGTCGGATAAACCAGAAAAGGCTGGTAAGCCGCCAGTTGAGCCACCTGCTGAGCCGCCCGCTCAGCCTCTTGGCATATTATGTCCTGATCAACCAAGTTAAGGGCTCCATCATGTGCCTGGTCATGCCCGCCTGGCTGGTTACGGCGCCGGGCATTGCTTGAAACGGCCACTGAATCCATGTGCCTGCTATAACTCAGGCTCCGGCTTGGACGAGGGGTCGAATGAATCCTGTCTCGGCTGTATGAGTATGCCTCCTGCTGTGCCAAAGCCATCTGAAGAAGCTCTCTGATCCTTCAAGTTTCAACCACCGTCGGAGAGTCACCCTCCACTGGGAGAGTCGCCAATCGTGCTGCTACAACAATCATGTTCTCCAACGGGTTAGAGTAATGACCTGGTGGTGTTGGTATATACTGAGGTGGAGCGGTATTCATCCGTGGAGGTTCCATCATACATGGCTGAACCGGCGTTCCAACCCCGGGTGCCGCAACCTGGCCTATCTCCGGCGGGTTACTGGGCCCTGCACCGGGTGTATGGAAGAGGTTTCGAGGATCGTAAACCGGAGGGAGCCGAGACTGTGTCTTCTAGTATCTTCTCCTCATGACCTCATTGGATGCATTCTGATCCATCCTAAGCCGGAAAGTCTGCGCCTGAATCCACTGAGCCTGAGCGTCCAAAGCCGCCCGCTCTGCGGTTAACCTGACATCTTCTGCTGCCAGGTCTTCCTTGGCCTGCGCTATATCCAGCTTTAACTGTGCCACTTTTGCATCATGTTGAGCTTGATCCACCGGGTTGGCTCCGGCGGTTAACAGAGTTGTCATCTTGTCCATGAGATCGATTAGCACCTGAGCCGGCGGGCACACAGGGCCTCCTATCCCGGCCGCCGCTGACCCGGAGGTTATTGCTGCCACAGTTATTGAGTTTTGAATAGGTTGCGTGCCAGCCATGAAGATCCCAACTCTCACTACAAAAAAAAAAGACACATCCATGACATTTTGGGTCGAACGATTTTTTTTGTCATACATATGACACTTCTATGACGATAATTGTGACAAAACCCGGTATCATCATAGATGTGGTGGGCTCCTACTTCTATGACAAAAAATCATGATAGAAAATGGGCTTTTCGTCCTGGGCGGGCCGGAGACGCTGCTGCATGACATTCTTTGGGCCATCCATGACGAAAAAACCGTGGTAGAAGCGAGGGCGAGGAAAATTTCGGGGAGTTCCCGGTTACGGTGGGTGGTCGGGGGCCAAGCGATGCGCGTTTCTCTCGTACACGTACGCGTGTGTGTGTGCGAGGTGTTGGGTCTAACTGAACCCGAGTGAGGCGTTGGGCTCTAACTGAACCCGAGCGATTGCACTGCAGGCTACGCCTTACTGAACCCGAGCGATCGATCGATGGCTATTAACTGAACCCGATCGAGCGATTCTTTCGCTACTGCTGCTAACTAAAGTTGATTGATTGGATGAAAAATGAGCGTT
>NC_041393.1:620809022-620854110 GCF_002162155.2 Triticum dicoccoides | reverse complement strand
GTTTTGCGGTACGCCACACCCCTCTCGATGAATAGGACCCCCGTTTCGACCGTAGCGCTCCAACACAAGTCCGTTTCGTCCGTTTTGCGGTACGCCACACCCCTCCCGATCAACAGGACCCCCGTTTCGATCATAGGAGGTCCGTTTCCTCCGTTTTGTGGTATGCCACACCCCTCCCGATCAACAGGACCCCCGTTTCGACCATAGGAGGTCCGTTTCCTCCGTTTTGCGGTACGCCAGACCCCTCCCGATCAACAGGACCCCGTTCCGAACGTAGGAGGTCCGTTTCCTCCGTTTTGAGGTATGCCAGGCCTCGTTTCCATCGCTTATTCCGTCCAAGCCCTCCCGATGAACACGACCACGCATTCCATTCCGACCCAGCCGGTTGGCTCCCACGCGTTCCGTTGCCTCCCGATGAACACGACGCATTCCGTTGCCTCCCATGAACACGACGCATTCCGTTGCCTCCCCATGAACATGACGCATTCCATTGCCTCCCCATGAACACGACGACGACGCTGTTTCTCCGTTCCGAGCCAGCCATGTACACGAGCCCTGGCTTTACGTATGCGCGAGTAGGCGTTCGAGACCCCGCCCGTATGTACGTACGTGGTCGTATTTTCTTTCTCGCATCCTGGCCGTTGTACGTACGTGTACATGCTACATGCGCCCCTCTACTACGACACGTGCGCGCCTCTACTATGACACGTGCACGCCTCTACATCGACCAGTATGTACGTACATGTTCGCGACCAGAATGACAACGCTACGTATGCTTCGACCAGGTGGGTCCCGACTGTCAGGCACTTCCTTGCCTGCGAAGATGTAGCTGGTGGGTCCGAGCAGTCAGGGGGGCGAATCATTTTTTTTGCCTGGACGCACTTCCTTGCGTGCGAAGATGTAGCTGGTGGGTCCCAACAGTCAGGGGGGCGAATGGTTTCTTTTTTGCCCGGACGCACTTCCTTGCGTGCGAAGATGTAGCTGGTGGGTCCCAGCAGTTTGGGGGGCGAATCGTTTTTTTTTGCCCGGACGTACTTCCTTGCGTGCGAAGATGTAGTTGGTGGGTCCCAGCAGTCAGGGGGAAATATTTTTTCGCGAAATACGGTGGCCCATCCGGTGGGTCCCCACTATCAGGTGGAGGAATCATTATTTTGCGCGTAATAAGGAGGCACTTCCTTGCTACGGTCGTGGACCCAACTGTCAGCCTCTCCACGTACAGTCCACGTCTGATGGAAGTCGTTCCTTGACCACGTTGACCATGCCGCGCCGAGAGCACCACGGCGGTGGACGACGGCGAGGCCTAGGAAGGGGACGAGTCGGAGCCAGGGAAGACGCAGCAGTGGATGCCCACGCGAAGAGGAGTACAAGTGTTCACTTGTTCGGCTGCGGTGTGAGGCTGCTGTCGCCGCAGAATAACAGGGGGTGTGGGTGAGTAGAGGAATGGCCTGGCCAGCGGTGGGAGTATGTGACGCCCCGAGATCGATGCTCCAGATGCTTTCCTTTATCTTAGTTGTTGTCGTGTGTTTATTGTGTTTGTTGCATTATCATAATTGTTTTGCATATTTCATTCCGAAGTGTTTGTTGCCATGATCATGATGAGTGTCATTGTCATATTTTGCTTCTTGCTTCATGTTCATCATTTGTTATATTGCATTGTTCCATCCATGTTGTTAATATGATCATCTTGCTTGTTATATGATATATGATATATGATATCCCTTTTGTCTTTTTTTATTTTCATCATGAGCGTCATGTGGTTTGCATTCTTCATATTGATGTGTTGTTTGTGCACTCTCCTTATTCCCCTCCTCCTATGGTAATTTGTATCTTCATCTTTTCATCAAGACCTTTCTCCACGTGCAAACCTTATCACTTCTTCCTTTCTTTCAAATCTTGGCTTTCATGCCAAGTGGCATTGTTTGTGCCTCCATTAATGTTCATTTATTTCCTGATGATCGTACTCCATGCCTTATACCTCTCTATAAAATTTCATCCAATTTGGAGTTGTTTTGGTTGGGTTCCAAATGGAGCAAGTTTGAATTTAATTCAAATTTGATTTATTTTTCTACCTCTAAAAATTACCAAGTCAATTTATTCAAATACTGCATAAATCCAGGACTCCTTATATATCTTTATCTCTGAGATTTTCCTTCCCAAACCATGGATCCTTTTCCTTGTAATTCTGTCTATTTTCTTAAAGAAAATAAACAGAGGAGGGAAGAACTGGGCAGAGCCCACTTACCTGGGCTGCACCCTAGGTCACCTGCAGCCCAACAGACCCGCAGCCAACTCCATCCCCCGGTAAAATTCCCACGTGGGCAACTGTTTACCCCTTCCCCGGACCCACCAGTCATTCTCTCTTCCCCCTCCTTTTTCTTCCACCTCACGCCCTCCCTCTCTCTCACAGTAACTCTGTAACCCAGGCACCCATGGCCACCGTGGCCGCGCGCCCGCACCATCCACACCTTCCCGCCCTCCTATAAAACCCTCGCGGCATCCCTAGGGTTTCCTCAATCCTCCTCTTTCCCCATCTCTGCCGACACCCAAGGGCATCTCCCCTGCCTTCCTCCTTCCCCGTGGCACACCCGAGAGAGCGCAGGAGCATGTGCTTGTCGCCGGCATGCTCTACGTCAAGCCCAGCCGCAGCCTAGGCAACTAGGAGTACCCCGACGCCGACTACTTCCTCTACATCATGGATCGGACACCGTCTCGCCTTCCCGCCGTCGTCCACATCGTCCACTCCTCTGCTTCTTCTTCTCGGAGCCAGGAACGCCTCCGCCGATGAGCGTCATTGATTCCGGCCGTCTTCGACCACCTCTCAGCAATCCAAGCACGCTCGCGTGTTTGTGGTGAGCACCCGATTCCTCCCCATGCCTTCTTCTTGCTCGATCGCGTCTTGTCCCTCCCGATCCCTTCCAGGCCGAGCGCGTCGCCGCTCGTTGTTGTCGCCGGAGATCCTCCGGTGGCCTCCTTCCCGTTTCCTTGCATCGCTGGGTCTAGGCTCCTCTATAGGCGCGTCTTCTTCCTGCTGTTAGCCGTTTCACTCTGTCGTTCGACGTGTTGGGTTGGTCTGTGCCGCCTCTGTCCTCCTGACGCCGGTGATGTCTCTGTCGTTGTTCGGTGCCGTTAGTGGCACGCGGGGGTGCGTATTTGTCCCGTGCATAGATAGCACCCCTTCGCCGTATCTTTTGGTCGCCGGAGTTTCCTCCGATGAGCTCATCTCTGTCCTTCTCGCACGAACCGACATGCTCCTCTATTCTCTCTGCTTCTTGCTTGCGCACGTGCCTGCTGGTTTCATTGCTTTGCTGCACCTTCGTTGCACACCTCCATGCACACACATCTGCACAGGCACACGGCCGCGCTTGATTTCGAGCCCGTGGTCCTACCTCGTCTTGCCGCCACCATGACCGAGGCAACCTCGAGCTCGTCCTTGAGTATTCCCGCGCACACAAGCCTTCTGCACGTTCTCAGCTCACAGCGCACCAACGTCCCTGTTTCGCATGCCCGCCGGTGTTCTTCAGCCTAGGAGGTTGCCGTCTTGATCGAGTTTACCACCGGCAAAGATTCCTCCGCGCTCATGGAAGATCAGGGCTTGGCCTTGGGATCCATTCAAAGCGGGCCGTGTTCCTTTTGTAGTAAGATCCACACGCGCTCGCATCCAAGAGAGGTCCTGGGATCGAATCACAGGGAGCCTCAATTCTTTTCCCCTATGTCATTTTTTTCAATCAAGCACACACACCCACAACTGCTTGGGCCAAATCCTCCTGGGCCACTGCCACTATTTCAGATTCGGCCTGATGTTATATTTTGTTTCCAGTCTGTGATTTTCTTGTCATATCCAGTGCCTGCATATTTTCAGAACTTCCATTGTTTTGCTTTGCTCATATTTAAATATGCATGCATCCAAATTAAACAAGCTATATGTGTAAAATGCTTAGAAATTTATCTAGTTCCACAATATGCTGTTTTCATCCATCTAAAAATGTTTAAACTTGTTGTTTGCTTTAATTTGCTTAAATAGCATGTTAAAATGATTTATTTCATAACTAAATAACCGTAGCTCCATTTTAAATAAACTTTATATGTAAATTGGGTAGAAAAATGCATAGATTAACTTAGTGCACTTTGTTTTACTGTTTAACAACTTTAAAATTATGTAATAGGCAGAACAGTACCAAATTCGAAATATGCATATGGGGATTTTCCGGAATTGTTGTTTGTTGTTCCGGCCTCATTTAAACTTGCCTAGATAGGTAGTTTAATTATGCTTCACCTCTTGCCATGTTTAACAACATTTAATATTGTTTGGTAGCTTAAACGAGATTAAACTAAATAAGTTATGCGGTGTTTTGTCAATATGCAACTCGTTGCATATTGAGCTCCACTTAACTTGTAGTATTGTTTGTTGCACTTTGCCATGCCATGCCTCATTTAACCGGACATGCATCATACTTGGTTGAGCATCATGCATGTCAATGTGTTGAGTGTTTACCTTGTTGTTTGCTTCTTTCCAGTTGTGCTCCTTCTCATTAGTTCCTGTTTCATTGCGATCGTGAGGATTCGTTCGTCTATGCTTGGTTCGTCTTCGTGACTTCATCTTCTTCATGGACTCGTTCTTCTTCGTAGCGGGATTTCAGGCAAGATGACCGCTACCCTGGATATCACTACTATCATTGCTATGCTAGTTGCTTCGTTCTATCGCTATGCTGCGCTACCTATCTCTTGTCTATCAAGCCTCCCAGATTGCCATGTCAGCCTCTAACCTTTTTCACCCGTCCTAGCAAACCGTTGCTTGGCTATGTTACCGCTTTTGCTCAACCCCTCTTATAGCGTTGTTAGTTGCAGGTGAAGTTGAAGATTGCTCCATGATGGACAGGATTATGTTGGGATATCACAATATCTCTTATTTAATTAATGCATCTATATACTTAGTAAATGGTGGAAGGCTCGGCCTTATGCCTGGTGTTTTGTTCCACTCTTGCCGCCCTAGTTTCTTTCATACCGGTGTTATGTTCCTTGATTTTGCGTTCCTTACGCGGTTGGGTGATTTATGGGACCCCCTTGATAGTTCGCTTTGAATGAAACTCCTCCAGCAAGGCCCAACCTTGGTTTTACATTTGCCTCACCTAGCCTTTTTCCCTTGGGAGTCGCGCTCCCTAGGGTTATCTTATTTTTACGCCCCCCCGGCCAGTGCTCGTCGTGAGTGTTGGTCCACCCATGTCAGCCGCCAGTGGCCACCAGGGGCAACTCTGGGCTGGCCTACCGGAAGTTTGGACAATCCGGTGTGCCCTGAGAACAAGATATGTGCAACTCCTATTGGGATTTGTCGGCACATTCGGGCGGCTTTGCTGGTCTTGTTTTACCATTGTCGAAATGTCTTGTATCCGAGATTATGAGTTTGATTGGGTCTTCCTGGGAGAAGGAATATCCTTCGTTGACCGTGAGAGCTTGTGATGGGCTAAGTTGGGACACCCCTACAGGGTTTAAACTTTCGAGAGCCATGCCCGCAGTTATGTGGCAGATGGGAATTTGTTAATATCCGGTTGTAGAGAACTTGACACTTGACTTAATTAAAACGCATCAACCGCGTGTGTAGCCACGATGGTCTCTTTTCGGCAGAGTCCGAGAAGTGAACACAGTTTTGGGTGATGTTTGAACGTAAGTAGTTTCAGGATCACTTCTTGATCATTGCTAGCTTCACGACTGTTCTGTTGCTTATCTTCTCGCTCTTGTTTGCGTATGTTAGCCACCATATATGCTTAGTCGCTTCTGCAACCTCACCACTCATCCTTTCCGTACCCATTAAGCTTTGCTAGTCTTGATACCCATGGTAATGGGATTGCTGAGTCCTCGTGGCTCACAGATTACTACAACAACAGTTGCAGGTACAGGTATTGCGATGATCATGACGCGAGAGCGATGTTTGTTTTGGAGTTCTTCTTCTGCTTCTTCTTCGATCAGGGGATAGGTTCCAGGTCGGCAGCCTAGGCTAGCAGGGTGGATGTCGTTTGAGTTTCTGTTTGTGTTTCATCCGTAGTCGGATGTTGCTCTTATATATGATGATGTTGTATTCGTGTGGCATTCTATGCCTCTTGTATGTATCCCCAACTATTATGTAATGGTACGATGTAATGATATCCACCTTGCAAAAGCGTCTCCAATATGCGCTTCTATCCTTAGTGGGACCTTCGAGTTCCTTTAGGATAGGGTCGCATATTGGGCATGACAAGTTGGTATCAGAGCCAGGACCGACCATAGGAGCCCCCTTGGTTGATCGTGTAGTTTAGCCGTTGTCGATTCTAGAAGAAAACTGTTTTCGGAGTCTAGTTATATCAGAGAGTAGGAATTGTTTTTACTCCTCAGCCCCTTCGTCGCTCTGGTGAGGAATCTTGATGTAGGTGTTTTGAATTACTCCTCTTCCCTTTCAAACTTTGTTTAGGATCACGCAGTTGGTTTTTTGATCGTTGTTCCTCAGCTCTATGCATCTGGTGCATTTCCCGTCAAGGTGATTCGACCCTCTCTATTTTTGCAAGTTCAATCCTCAGTTGTTTTCTTTTCCCACCCGCCCACCCTTTTTCTTCTCGGAGCCGGAGTCCGTAATCGAGTATCCACCCTACTCGTGCGAAGCATTTGCATTCTTTCAACCAGTGTTTCCTCTTGAAGTTATTCATCGATTTTCCCCTTCCAAGTTGCCTTTGTTTTCCCGCCCTCCCACCCTCTTCTTCCCGGAGCCCGAGTCTCTTTCGAGCATCAATTTCATTCATACGGAGCCTCTTCAGTCTTCCCTCAATTGTTTCAATGGGTGAATTCTCGTTTTGTTCAACATTCTTCATCTCTTTTTCTTCTCCGGTGGACTCAATTCAAGTTTTTCGAGTTGATCATATTCTTTCCCTTGGATCAAGTGTTTTCCCTGCTCGTTCGCCTCTCGCCAGTTTATCCTTCCGGAGTGCTCAAGACATCTCAGGAGATTCGTCTGTGTTTGAAGTAATTTGAGGTTGTCACCTCATTCAAATATTTCAATTGTTCCGGTGCATCATCTTTCTCTTCAACAATCCTTTCCAACCGTATTTTTCTCTTCAGTGGACCCTAACCCACAAGTCTTTTCCCAGGATCTTACCTGACTCTTCTAATTCTCCCGAAGTTATTCTCAAATTCTTTTCAAGTGTGATGTAAGAATGGATCCCATCAGTCACATGCCTTCTCCAGGATCTCTTTCAAATTCTTTTCATTGTTGGCTCAACCTTTTCGGTTTTCATTCTCCCGGAGTATCTCAGTAATTTTGGTAGTGTTTCTCGTCGTCATTTGAAGATCGAAGAAGAGTTCCTCTTAAATCTTGTCCATTCTCTCGAAGATTCATGATTCTAGCTTTCATGCTACCCTATCGAATTATTCCATTTGTCAGATATTGTTTTCTTACCCAATCCGGAGTATGTCAGGAGTTGTTTTCCGTTGCTTTTCACCGGAGGCCATCATCCCAAAAGAATTCTTCGTCCTCACATTCCAACTGTCATTCTCCAATTATCCCGACGCATCTGTCAAGTATTCTTTAATAAGCTTGTTATCTCTTCATTCTTTTGCATCTAAATCCCCTCAAGCATATTTATTCTTCTAATTCTTCTTGGCGATTCATTCTCTTTCATCAGTCATTTTCGAATTCTTATGGTGGTTCCTTCAGATACTTTTTCCTTTGTTATCATATTAATTCATTCATTCTTGTCAATCCTACAGGTGGTTCATGAAGACCTTCTCAATTTTGCGATATCTCACTTCTCAATCCTTTTCAAGAAGAATAAGTAGTATGAAAAATCCATTGCTTGTCATCAATTTAATTTGATTAAGGATAAGCATACAATAAATCTTATTCTTATTTCATCCAAGTGATTAATTCCTTCCTTCGGAGTTTGTTCTTGATGAATAAATTCTAGTTCCAAGTGTTTTCATCTTTTCTTTTCTGGAGTTCAAATTTCCTCGGACATTTCGTCGGAACCTCCATCTAAATCACCGCAAGATTTAATCTTATTCTTTCATCCTTCACTCTATCTCATCATCCTTTTGTCACCGGAGTTCTTCATGGTGGTTCTTCATGATTTAATTCATTCTTCAAGAGTTCATCAAGATTCTTGTTGGAGGAGTTCAAGTATCTTTCGTTCTTGCATCTTGACGTGCAATTAATTCTCCATATGCTTTTGAAGTGGAGTTTTGCATTTCTTCGTTCTTCTCAGATATTCAAGAATTTCTTTGTGGCACAATTTCACCTCAAGTTTTGAGATGTTTTTCCATAAGTCCAAAACAAGCTTATCCTTTTGTTGTTGATTTTCTCAACAACTCCGTTCAATCCTTCCTGCTAAGGATCCTTTCAAATTCATTTGTGGTGGAAGTTGTTCTTCTCTTGTCCATTCTTTTCATTCCACTATTTTAATTCTCCTGGAGGCATTGTGTTGTTCCTCTCGTCAAGTATCGTTCCATTTTGTCAAGTTCATGTTCTATTCCATTCCATGTGCAACCGGAGTGCTGTCCAATTTTTTTCATTCTTGTCCCTTGGCTATCTCGTTATATCGGTGCGGTTTCATATTCATTTGTTTTGTTAAGCTCTTGTCTCATATCCTTCAAACTACATGGTTCTCATAATCTAACTTGTTCCCTTTTTCTAGCGGAGTGCTTTTCTACGTCCCTCATTTCCGTTGAATTCTTTCCTTGGAATTGTTCAAACTCTCAGGGTTCTTTGGTCTCACTCAATTATCCAAGAAACAACCTTGTTCTTCCTATTCCTCCCATCTCGTTCCTAAGATCTCGGGACGAGATCTCTTGTTAGTGGGGGAGTGTTGTGACGCCCCGAGACCGATGCTCCAAATGCTTTCCTTTATCTTAGTTGTTGTCGTGTGTTTATTGTGTTTGTTGCATTATCATAATTGCTTTGCATATTTCATTCCGATTGTTGCCATGATCATGATGAGTGTCATTGTCATATTTTGCTTCTTGCTTCATGTTCATCATTTGTTATATTGCATTGTGCCATCCATGTTGTTAATATGATCATCTTGCTTGTTATATGATATATGATATATGATATATGATATCCCTTTTGTCTTTTTTTATTTTCATCATGATCGTCATGTGGTTTGCATTCTTCATATTGATGTGTTGTTTGTGCACTCTCCTTATTCCGCTCCTCCTATGGTCATTTGTATCTTCATCTTTTCATCAAGACCTTTCTCCACGTGCAAACCTTATCACTTCTTCCTTTCTTTAAAATCTTGGCTTTCATGCCAAGTGGCATTGTTTATGCCTCCATTAATGTTCATTTATTTCCTGATGATCGTACTCCATGCCTTATACCTCTCTATCAAATTTCATCCATTTTGGAGTTGTTTTAGTTGGGTTCCAAAATGGAGCAAGTTTGAATTTAATTCAAACTTGATTTATTTTTCCACCTCTAAAAATTGCCAAGTCAATTTATTCAAATACTGCATAAATCCAGGACTCCTTATATATCTTTATCTCTGAGATTTTCCTTCCCAAACCACGGATCCTTTTCCTTGTAATTCTGTCTGTTTTCTTAAAGAAAATAAACAGAGGAGGGAAGAACTGGGCAGAGCCCACTTACCTGGGCCGCGCCCTAGGCCACCTGCAGCCTAGCACACCCGCAACCAACTCCATCCCCCAGTAAAATTCCCACGCGGGCAACTGTTTACCCCTTCCCCGGACCCACCTATCATTCACTCTTCCCCCTCCTTTTTCTTCCACCTCACGCCCTCCCTCTCTCTCACAGTAACTCTGTAACCCAGGCACCCATGGCCACCGTGGCCGCGCGCCCGCACCATACACACCTTCCAGCCCTCCTATAAAACCCTTGCGGCATCCCTAGGGTTTCCTCAATCCCCCTCTTTCCCCATTTCCGCCGCCACCCAAGGTCATCTCCCCTGCCTTCCTCCTTCCCCGTGGCACACCCGAGAGAGCACAGGAGCATGTGCTCGTCGCCGGCGTGCTCTAAGTCAAGCCCAGCCGCAGCCTAGGCAACCAGGAGTACCCTGACGTCGACTACTTCCTCTACATCACGGATCGGACGCCGTCTCGCCTTCCCGCCGTCGTCCACGTCGTCCACTCCTCTGCTTCTTGTTCTCGGAGCCAGGAATGCCTCCGCCGATGAGTGTCATTGATTCCGTCCGTCTCCGACCACCTCTCGGCAATCCAAGCACGCTCGCGTGTTTGTGGTGAGCACCCGATTCCTCCCCATGCCTTCTTCTTGCTCGATCGCGTCTTGTCCCTCCCGATCCCTTCCAGGCCGAGCGCGTCGCCACTCATCGTTATCGCCGGAGATCCTCCGGTGGCCTCCTTCCCATTTCCTTGCATCGCTGGGTCTAGGCTCCTCTATAGGTGCGTCCTCTTCCTGATGTTAGCCATTTCACTCCGCCGTTCGCCGTGTTGGGTTGGTCTGTGCCGCCTCTGTCCTCCTGGCGCCGGCGATGTCTCTATCGTTGTCCGGTGCCGTGAGTGGCACGCGGGGGTGCGTATTTGTCCCGTGCATAGATAGCACCCGTCCGCCGTATCTTTTGGTCGCCGGAGTTTCCTCCGATGAGCTCGCCGCTGTCCTTCTCGCACGCACCGACATGCTCCTTTGTTCGCTCTTCTTCTTGCTTGCGCACGTGCTTGCTGGTTTCGTTGCTTTGTTGCACCTTCGCTGCACACCTCCATGCACACGCATCTGCACAGGCGCACGGCCGCGCTCGATTGCGAGCCCGTGGTCCTACTTCGTCTTGCCGCCACCATGACCGAGGCGACCCTGAGCTCGTCCTTGAGTCTTCCCACGCACACAAGCCTTCTACACGTTCTCAGGTCACAGCGCACCAACGTCCCTGTATCGCATGCCCGCCGGTGTTCTTCAGCCTAGGAGGTTGCCGTTTTGACACTACAATAAATATGTCAACTAGTGACCTTCTGTCAGTGACCCTGGAAGAATTGGTTATAGATCTATGACCATTTGAGACCAAATGGTCAAAAGCTGTTCGGGGGGCTCCAAACCCTAAACCATTGCGAGCATTTTGGTCAGAAAGGTCACAATTTCCCTACACGAAATGGTCATAAAGCAAACAGTGCTGGTCCGCTGCCTTATTTCTAGTTGTTAACGTCCAATATAGATGGTCATAGCCTTGTAGATTGTGGTGGGTTGTGATGACTAGGCGCCATCTCATCAGTTTTTCTTATGTGTCATGTCCATGTGTCAATTTTTGCCCTAGGTTGTGAAGCTACCTATATTTCTGTTAATCCAAAAATTCCCAAAAAATTCTCATAAATATGTCAAAAACCTTCCTTGCCTAGTTCAAAAATAACTCAACAATATTCATTTTCCTATTCTGTTCAGAGCAGCACTTTGTGAAGGAAGTACCATTTTGGCATGTCTAAATGGTATCCATTTTCTACAGTGCATTCCTCTACCCAAATAACCATCCTCCACCAAATGCCAGCTCAATCCATTCATTATTTTGAGCCCAGCTTCAACATTCGCATTTATGTCCAGTGTGGCACTTTGCAAAGAAAGTACCACCTAGGCTCCTTCTTTTGAGCTGAAAATTTGTGAAGACGGTCTCCTTAGTAATTGATCATCCTCAGCAAAAACTCACGCCCATTATCCATGTGCATTTCCCGTACCGCTAATCAAACACTTGGCTGCTTATTCATGTTTGAGCATCAATCGGTCTCCTCGTGAGAATCTTATGTTGTGATTTTCTTCCTAGCACCTACCTAGGGATTGCCCAACCCAGTAGACATGCCTAGGCCGCCCAGAACACATGGCAACGCCACGGTCACGCGATGACCACGCGACGGGCATGAGAGTTTACGCGCTCTAGAGTTGGGGCCCTCGGCCACCGTCCAAACCTCGACGTATCACCACCAAACCATGTATTTATGATTAAATAGGTACTTATGTAACTAGAAATGATTTTTGGAAAAAATAAAGATCAAACTATGAGGCAGCCGCAGTTCAAATTTGACCCGCTTCCTGCTGGATCGGCGGGAATTTGTCTTTTTCACCAGAGGTGAATCAAAAATTTTGATACCCAACTATTTTGTCAATTGTGCATTAAATATGGCCTATTATTTTATAAAATTGGTTTGGTCCAATTTTGCAACAAATATATGGTAGTTCCTTCACAAAAAACCTCATTTCGGGCACTCGAAAAATGGAAAATGAATTTTTCGTCCAAAGAAAATGAAAACTCCCTTAAGCAACATTGTTTGTCATTCCAATATGCACCTTTGTGCACAATATGAGATCATTTGAACAAAATATGCCATGCATGTGGCCATAAGATTGATCATTTGGCTTGAAAGCCATGAAATCTTCACGCTTGATAGCTCATTTCTGAGAACACTTTTTTTAAAATAATTGCCGTATTACAACTTTATTATTTTTCCTGGAAACTTGGTCACATATAATGATGCAATGCGAAGGTTTTCCAATTTTTTGATTTTTTTTGAATTTTTTATGCCCGTTTCAAAATGCGGTCAAAACGGCGGGCTTGACCATTCCTAGCTAGTGGTTGAATCTTGGAATTTTGTTGGTGGTTCTCTGATTAAATAGATACTTATGTACCTAGAAATTATTATTTTTTAAATAAAGAGCAAACTATGAGGTAGCTGCAGTTTAAATTTGACCCGCTTCCTACTGAATCGGCGGGAATTTGTCTTTTTCACCAGAGGTGGATCAAAACTTTTGACACCCAACCATTTTGTCCATTATGCATTATATATGGCCTAGTATTTTATAAAATTTATTAGGTCCAATTTTGCAACAAATATATGGTAGGTCCTTCACAAAAAAACTCATATTGGGCACTCGGAAAAATGGAAAATGATTTTTTCGTGCAAAGAAAATGAAAACTTCCTTAGGCAACATTGTTT
This sequence comes from Triticum dicoccoides, assembly GCF_002162155.2. NCBI lineage: Eukaryota > Viridiplantae > Streptophyta > Magnoliopsida > Poales > Poaceae > Triticum > Triticum dicoccoides. The sequence goes on along the minus strand of NC_041393.1, from coordinate 620,841,210 downwards.
TTCATTCCAAGATGCACCCTTGTGCACGATATGAGGTCATTTGAACAAACTATGCCATGAATGTGGCCATAAGATTGACCATTTGGCTTGATAGCCATGAATCTTCATGCATGATAGCTCAGTTCTGAGAACACTTTTTTAAAATAATTACCGTATTACAAGTTTATTATTTTTCCTGGAAACTTGGTCATATATAATGACACAATGCGAAGGTTTTCCAGTTTTTTGATTTTTTTTAAATTTTTTATGCCCGTTTCAAAATGCGATCAAAACAACGGGAATGACCATTCCTAGCTAGTGGTTGAATCTTATAATTTTTTGCTGTTTCTCTGATTAAATAGATACTTATGTACCTAGAAATGATTTTTTTTAAAAAATAAAGAGGAAACTATGAGGTAGCTGCAGTTCAAATTTGACCCGCTTCCTACTGAATCAGCGAGAATTTGTCTTTTTCACCAGAGGTGGATCAAAACTTTTGACACCCAACCATTTTGTCCATTGTGCATTATATATGGCCTAGTATTTTATAAAATTGATTAGGTCCAATTTTGCAACAAATATATGGTAGGTCCTTCACAAAAAAACTCATTTTGGGCACTCGGTAAAATGGAAAATGATTTTTTCGTGCAAAGAAAATGAAAACTTCCTTAGGCAACATTGTTTGTCATTCCAAGATGCACCCTTGTGCACGATATGAGGTCATTTGAACAAACTATGCCATGAATGTGGCCATAAGATTGATCATTTGGCTTGAAAACCACGAATCTTCATGCATGATAGCTGATTTCTGAGAACACTTTTTAAAAATAATTTCTGTATTACAAGTTTATTATTTTTTATGGAAACTTGGTCACATATAATGACGCAATGCGAAGGTTTTCCAATTTTTTGATTTTTTTTGAATTTTTTATGCCTGTTTCAAAATGCGGTCAAAACGGCGGGAATGACCGTTCCTAGCTATTGGTTGAATCTTGGAATTTTGTTGGTGTTTTTGTGATTAAATAGATACTTATGTACCTAGAAATGATTTTTGGAAATAATAAAGAGCAAACTATGAGGCAGTTGCAGTTCAAATTTGACCCAGTTCCTACTAAATCTGTGGAAATTTGTCTTTTTCACCAGAGGTGGATCAAAACTTTTGACACCCAACCATTTGGTCAATTTTATATTAAATATGGACTAGTATTTTACAAAATTGATGGAGTCCAATTTTACAACAAATATTTGATAGATTCTTCAAAAAAAACCATTTTTGCCACTCGAAAAATGATTAAAAATAGCTAGAAAGATGAGAAATGCGTACAAATTGGTCCTTATCCATAAAATGTGGTCTAACTCTAGTGAAAATTTGCGTGGTGCCCTTTTGCAAAATATTTTTGATAGCTACTTCACAAAATCCCTCTAGTTTTTGTACTTGGAAACTCTTTTAAATCATTGATTTTCCGAACCAATCAGAACCATTCCCACGGATCGATGACATGGCACCCATCCATCCATCCATCCATCCATCCCACATCCATCCATCCATCCATCCACCTAGAAGGAACAAAGGAGAAAAAAATCCACCTGCAGCCCAACAACCCCAAACCCTAACTCCCCCTCTCATCCTTTCCCCCGATTCAGATCGCCGCCGCCGCCGCACATCCTGCCCCTCCCCCTCCCCGCCTCCCTTCCCCCTCGCCGCCGCCTCCTCCTTCCTCCATCACTACGTCTCCAACCTCGCCTCTCGCTTCACCGCCCCGCGCTCTCCGCCCCGCACTCTGGTCTCTAGAGTGCGCGTCCCTCCTCTCTCGTCCTCTCCTCCTCTTCCTCCGAACCAGCGTGCGCTTCCCTCCTCTCCGCCCGGATCACGATGGCCGCCGCTGCCGTCGCCGCTGACTCCAAGATCGACAACCTCCGCGACACCGTCGCCAAGCTCGGCGAGATCAGGTGCCCCACCCGACCACTTCCCTCCGCCGGATCTAGCGGCCAGTAGGCGCCCACTCCACTCCCGCTCACCTGTTTTTTCTGCTCTGTTTTGTCGGTGCGATGCAGCGAGAACGAGAAGGCCGGGTTCATCAGCCTTGTCTCGCGCTACCTCAGGTAATAATGTGAATCTCCCCCGCCTCTATGGTTACGCTTGTCTCCGATGTTCTGCTACTAGTTGGTGGGTGGTTTCTGACGGTTGCGCTGGGTGGTGTGTCCTTCAGCGGCGAGGCAGAGCAGATCGAGTGGAGCAAGATCCAGAACCCCACCGATGAGGTGGTGGTGCCCTACGACACCCTTGCGCCCCCTCCCGAAGGTACCATCTCGTCTCGGATACTTCTTCCTGTGGTTGATTCGATTCGATTCGAATGTTCACTCAGTGTGTGTCTCTGTTTGTGTGAACGCTGAACGCTGGATCGTGTGTGTGCTGCAGATCTCGATGCCATGAAGGCGCTGCTCGACAAGCTCGTGGTGCTCAAGCTCAACGGCGGCCTCGGCACCACCATGGGCTGCACCGCATGAAGCTCTCTGGGCCACCAACGAGGTTCGCACCAAGTCCAAGTTTTGGTCAGTCTCCTTCCCTGACCGACCTCGTGGCGCAGGTACTTCCTGAGGAATCTCAAGAAGGTGAAGAAGGCCAACGGGGTATATCACTTTCCTCTACTCATCATGATAAGGGAATGCAACTTTACCTGTGTTTGCTCGGGACCAACTACTGTAGTAGACCCTTCTGAATTTGTCAGGAACATGAACTATTTGTAGTTCCTAATTTAAGCCTGCGATCTGTGATGTCTAGCCATTTCATTTTGTAGTTTAGATCTGATAAGCAATTGCAGTACGAGGATCGTGCTTTTCATGAGACATGGGTGCACTTGTGTACTAGTATAGTTGCCACTTGTGTGAAATCTCAGATCTAGTTAGGCCATTGTCATGCTTTACATAGTCATTTAGTGGTCCAATGTTGCATTGCATCTCCGGACTTGCATTATTGACGAGGGTGTATTTGGTCTGGGGATCCATTAAAAAGGGAAGCATAAATATTCTGTCTGTCACCAAATTCCTTGTGGCTTTCTGTACTGCAAACATAGGACCGGGATGTTATTTGTGTGAGCAATCAGAAGGAAGCAATAAAACATGCTGTCTTGTGTACTGTTCACCATCCGTCGATCATTTTTTTATATCATCATCTTATTAACGTGACCAAAACTTACTCTTGTTCTTGCCCTTGCAGATCGAGGATATTGTCTGAGCGGCCAGGCGGGCCTGCTACAAAGGTTTTCCCATGGCGGCAACTGCGTGATCGAAATTAGCTTCAGTTTTGCTAGGATGTGTAATTGTGTTTGTAGATAACGGTATTGATATGTTGATCTGCTTTATTCCTGACGTGGTAGTAGAAATAAGATAGACAGATTGGACAATGTTATGGATTTGATTTTCCTAGGTGGTAGTTTGTTCCATATCATGTTAGGTTGTATTGTATAATTTGCATTATAAGTGTGGTTTCTAATGTGCTTATGCTAGATTAATGCATCAACCTGACATGTTACAAACCTTGAGCCAGAACCTATGACATCTCATTTTAAATGGTAATCATTGTTGTTAAAATGCTATTGTTTGATTTCATACAAGTATGTGCCCCCAACTGCTGTATAGTTGTATCCATATTTGTTTTGTACAAGTATATGACGAGCTGATGAACCAGCTACATACCCACTATTTCTGCATACCCGCTGCTGTATAGTCATTATGCTGCATATGTTTCCAACTCCACTATTTCTGTTTTTCTTTATCACCTTATCCAACATTGTAGATTCCTGTATTGATGCATGCCAACTATGAAAAGATCTTGTATTAAGCTTTAGTTGGCTATTAATTATGTTGTTTAGTTGCTGACTAACAACAGCCTATGGCAGCTGGGCATTAGAAACACAATCTGTTTATATGTAATCTAACTTGCAGTGTGTGTGTGGCATGCAGGGTGGTGGTGATCAGGTGAACAACATATGCCTGGAAGACCTCTGGCCCAGCTCAACTCCATCTCCATGCACCTCGGCGAGATCGTCGGTAATGGACGCCGCCTGCCTTGTATCATTCTTTCTGGATAACATTCTAGTGTGGCAACATTTAGTAATTTACAGCTCCCTGTTCATGGTGCTATGAAAACTCTGAAAATTGGTACTTCAGTCAAATGTGCTTTCCTTTCTAAACAATTGTGCACCTTGCTGAGATCGTCTTACCTGGCATCATTCCATACTAGTATAGATAGCATCCAAATACGGTGTGCTGTTCACTGGTTTTATTTTCATATGATGACAAGAGTTGATGAATATTCAGGCATACTAGAACATATTTCGTGGCAATTCTAGAACTGCAAAAGTTGACCTGTTTGTTGTAGAATTCAATAGGCAGTATCCTTTATTTAGGCTCAAAAAAAGCCTTGCAGTGGTTTTATTGTAACGTCAAGTTTTCATCACAAACACTAGTTGTTTATTATGAAACATTCATTCTACTGCACACTATTCAGTTATTATCTAAAAAAACACAATTCAGTTAACTTATACTTTATCTTTTAGATTTGTAGCTTCAAACCTGGAAAAATGGACATGTAGCTTCTACTTTTGAACAAAGTAAAATGCAATGCACATAGATATACATGCATCATAGGCAGTACTTGTTTCTAAGTTAGTTAAGCATAATCTGTTGTTTAATCTAAATTGTGTTATCAAAAGTTGCACAGAATGTGTTCTGGTCTTGCTTCATGGATCAGTTTTCTCATAAAACTAATGTGCCTGGACAACAGTTTGCTCCACTAATGTTATATCTCTCTCATTGCAGGATGGCAAGTTGTGGCAGCTGGAGCATGTCGCATAAGAGAGAGCAAGGAAATCAATTGTACTGTTTCATTAAAAAAATTACATTGTGCTGTTATGATAGTAGCAGATGTGCCATCATTTTCTTATTGTATATTCCTGTGTAAGGAAATGTATTCCTGAGATGATTTTTTGTGTTATGTAAACCTGGGAGATATTTTCTTTTTGTGTTATGTGAAGCTGGGAGTTTTCCTAATTTGAATGAAATAATGTTGGATGTATGTGTGTGATTGGGCTAAAGTCTGCTTGGGCCAAACTGGACAAATAATTGGGCTGAAACAGGCCACATACCAACAAGCATCAAACAATTTCAAAAATGAAATGAAAAGTCTTACAGAAAAAAGAAATGGACTGCAAAAAGCTCGAGGGCCTCAAAAACTAACAAGGCTGAATTTTGGGCTTGGCCCATGAAGCCGATAAAAAATTGACAGAAAATATATATATATAAAGGCCGAATTGTTGGGCTCGGCCCATGTAAAACACCGAATCGGACCGGGCTGAATCTTGTGCCACATCAGCTTGCCACGCTGGATGCCTACGTGGCCTGGGGAGGTTGCTAGTGACCAAAACGCCACAGTGGACATATTTTGGTCATAAACGTCTTCGACCATTCCAGAAGAAAGGTCGCTATAGTCCGTTTACGACCGCCAGCTTTTGACCTTCTGTTTTTGGTCACAAAGGTCGCAAATGAAAAACCATGACCTTTCAGTGACCAATAGTGGTGGTAACAAGTTGACATATTTCTTGTAGTGTGATCAAGTTTACCGCCGGCAAAGATTCCTCCGCGCTCATGGAAGATCAGGGCTTGGCCTTGGGATCCATTCAAAGTGGGCCATGTTCCTTTTGTAGTAAGATCACAGCACCGGCCCAGCTGGTTAGCCACGCGTGCTCGCATCCAAGAGAGGTCCTGGGATCGAATCACAGGGAGCCTCAATTCTTTTTCCCCCTATGTCATTTTTTTAATCAAGCACACACACCCACAGCTGCTTGGGCCAAATCCTCCTGGGCCACTGCCACTATTTCAGATTCGGCCCGATGTTATATTTTCTTTCCAGTCTGTGATTTTCTTGTCATATCCAGTGCCTGCATATTTTCAAAACTGCCATTGTTTTGCTTTGCTCATATTTAAATATGCATGCATCCAAATTAAACAAGCTATATATGTAAAATGCTTAGAAATTTATCTAGTTCCACAATATGTTGTTTTCATCCATCTAAAAATGTTTAAACTTGTTGTTTGCTTTAATTTGATTAAATAGCAGGTTAAAATGATTTATTTCATAACTAAATAACTGTAGCTCCATTTTAAATAAACTTTATATGTACATGGGGTAGAAAAATGCATAGATTAACTTGGTGCACTTTGTTTTACTGTTTAACAACTCTAAAATTATGTACTAGGAAGAACAGTACCAAATTCGAAATATGCATATGGGGATTTTCCCGAATTGTTGTTTGTTGTTTCGGCCTCATTTAAACTTGCCTAGATAGGTAGTTTAATTATGCTTCACCTCTTGCCATGTTTAACAACATTTAATATTGTTTGGTAGCTTAAACAAGATTAAACTAAATAAGTTATGCGGTGTTTTGGCAATATGCAACTCGTTGCATATTGAGCTCCACTTAACTTGTAGTATTGTTTGTTGCACTTTGCCATGCCATGCCTCATTTAACCGGACATGCATCATACTTGGTTGAGCATCATGCCATGTCAATGTGTTGAGTGTTTACCTTGTTGTTTGCTTCTTTCCGGTTGTGCCCCTTCTCATTAGTTCATGTTTCATTGCGATCGTGAGGATTCGTTCGTCTACGCTTGGTTCGTCTTCGTGACTTCATCTTCTTCATGGATTCGTTCTTATTCCTAGCGGGATTTTAGGCAAGATGACCCCTACCCTGGATCTGACTACTATCATTGCTATGCTAGTTGCTTTGTTCTATCGCTATGTTGTGCTACCTATCTCTTCTCTATCAAGCCTCCCAGATTGCCATGTCAGCCTCTAAACTTTTTCACCCGTCCTAGCAAACCGTTGCTTGGCTATGTTACCGCTTTTGCTTAGCCCCTCTTATAGCGTTGTTAGTTGCAGGTGAAGTTGAAGATTGCTCCATGATGGACAGGATTATGTTGGGATATCACAATATCTCTTATTTAATTAATGCATCCATATACTTGGTAAAGGGTGGAAGGCTCGGCCTTATGCCTGGTGTTTTGTTCCACTCTTGCTGCCCTAGTTTCCGTCATACCGGTGTTATGGTCCTTGATTTTGTGTTCCTTACACGTTTGGCTGATTTATGGGACCCCCTTGACAGTTCGCTTTGAATAAAACTCCTCCAGCAAGGCCCAACCTTGGTTTTACATTTGCCTCACCTAGCCTTTTTTCCCTTGGGAGTCGCGCTCCCGAGGGTCATCTTATTTTTACCCCCCCGGGCCAGTGCTCATCGTGAGTGTTGGTCCAACCTGTCAGCCGCCGGTGGCCACCAGGGGCAACTCTGGGCTGGCTTACCGGAAGTTTGGACAATCCGGTGTGCCCTGAGAACGAGATATGTGCAGCTCCTATCGGGATTTGTCCGCACATTCGGGCGGCTTTGCTAGTCTTGTTTTACCATTGTTGAAATGTCTTGTAACCGGGATTGTGAGTTTGGTTGGGTCTTCCTGGGAGAAGGAATATCCTTCGTTGACCGTGAGAGCTTGTGATGGGATAAGTTGGGACACCCCTGCAGGGTTTAAACTTTCAAGAGCCGTGCCCGCGGTTATGTGGCAGATGGGAATTTGTTAATATATGGTTGTAGATAACTTGACACTTGACTTAATTAAAACACATCAACCGCGTGTTTAGACGTGATGGTCTCTTTTCGGCGAGTCCGAGAAGTGAACATGGTTTTGGGTGATGTTTGAACGTAAGTAGTTTCAGGATCACTTCTTAATCATTGCTAGCTTCACGACCGTTCCGTTGCTTCTCTTCTCGCTCTTGTTTACGTATGTTAGCCACCATATATGCTTAGTCGTTGTTGCAACCTCACCACTCATCCTTTCCATGCCCATTAAGCTTTGCTAGTCTTGATACCCATGGTAATGGTATTGCTGAGTCCTCGTGACTCACAGATTACTACAACAACAGTTGCAGGTACAGGTATTGGGATGATCATGACGCGAGAGTGATGTTTGTTTTGGAGTTCTTTTTCTGCTTCTTCTTTGATCAGGGGATAGGTTCCAGGTCGGCGGCCTGGGCTAGGAGGGTGGATGTCATTTGAGTTTCTGTTTGTGTTTCATCCGTAGTCAGATGTTGCTCTTATGTATGATGATGTTGTATTCGTGTGGCATTCTATGCCTCTTGTATGTATCCCCAACTATTATGTAATGGTACGATGTAATGATATCCACCTTGCAAAAGCGTCTCCAATATGCGCTTTTATCCTTAGTGGGACCTTCGAGTTCCTTTAGGATAGGGTCGCATATTAGGCATGACAGAGTAGTAGGGGCCGGTGAGGCCTCCGCAGCATCACAGCCGGCCACGGGAGGTAGGAGCACGCGACACGACCGGCGCTGGTTTGGGCGGCTGGAGCAAGAAGACCAGAGGTTGAAGAAGCACTACGGCCGTTGGATGAACATCGTACGGTAACAGGAGCTAGAATCGTTCATACTGACTAAGTTGACAAAGCCCTCCGTCCCCGTCAACTTGGTAGGCCCACAAGTCAGGCTCCCACTATGTTGGGTTCCAGCTGGCAGGGGGAGTATTCATTTTTTTGTGCGTAATAAGGAGGCACTTCCTTGCGTGTGAAGATAGCTGGTGGGTCCGACATGTCAGCGGGGGGCACGTATTTTTCGCGAAATACAAAGGCCCTTCCGGTGGGTCCCAGATGTCAGGTGGAGGAATCATTATTTTGTGCGTAATAAGGAGGCATTTCCTTGTGTGCGGCCGTGGACCCAGCTATTGGCCCACATATCAGCCTCCAAAAATTTGATCTCTTTTATTTCAGCCTCCAAAAATTTGATCTCTTTTATTTGAAAGTGCGTAATAAGAAGGCATTTCCACGTATTCAACCCATTTTTTCAGAATTTACAGTCTTTTTTTTGCGCAGTAGAATTTACAGTCAATTTGATCTCTTTTATTTGAATTACAACCATTAGCTGGGCTGGGTGAACAAATAATGTAGCGTCCATGCGGCCCATTTATTTTATTTCCTAAAAAATTACAGGCCATTTGCACTTTCTCGAAATACACAATTTTGCTGGGCTGATTCTAATTATAATGTTGGGTTGGGCCAGCAATGTTATCACAAAATAAAAAGGGGCTGAGCATTTTGTTATAAATATATTTAAATAATAAGTGATATTATTACATTCGTCCTAAAATCTTACCAAGCTTTTGTACACAATCACTAGGATTTTCGTGCCAAAACAATCCAGGATTTTATTTGTTAAGAAATTATTTTATAAGTTAATAAGATGTGGGATATTGTTTTCTTACATATGTAAGTATCTGTTAAATATATGATGACAATAGAAATAATATATAATAACATATAAAATAATTTAAATATATATAATATAGTTAGAAGGGAAACATAAGTTGGACCTGGCGTTCCTATTCTTATATAGAAAAATAGAACAGACCTCTGCGTTTTCTTCAAAAAAATACATAAATTGGGCTGCCAAAAATAAAACCTCGGATGGGAGGTCCATAGGCCGGTCGATACATGACGACCCTAAGAAAATACAAACAGGCCTATGGACCTCCCATCCGAGGTCGAGGACTGCGCATGTTAAAAATGAAAGCCTAGACGGGGCAGCCTAAAACCATGTCCAACACTTGCCAAAACTTCGTCCCTCGCTTTCTCTGTGTTTCACACACTCGACATTGTGTGGGCATTTTGACTGTGCATCATATGAAGATGTGCTATGCATGAATGTTGATCAACATGATGTTAACTGGCTGGTAGTTCCATTTTCGACCATGAATAAAACTTCCAACATGATGTTAACCATGTTTGAAAAGGCCATGTTAATAGAAATGCTCTACCTCTAAAAGTTACAGTTTCTTATCTGAAACTGAACTTGCAGTTTCTTATCTGAAACTGAAACTTGCAGTTTCTTCTCTGGGAATTACATTGTCTGCACTTTATACTCCTATGAAACTACATTTTTTAAGTTCTAAAAATAGATCCCTAGAATTCGTAAAATACTTCATATGCTCAATACTGCAAATCTTAAATTCAAAAGACATTCATATCTGAAAGTACTCTCAAAATACACAACACAAAACACAAGTCACAACCTGCAAATACTGACAACTCTAAGCTCCTCCTGACAATTCACAACCTGCCCGACTATTGGGCTGGGGGGCAGCCCCCTCCTATTCCTCGGCGGCAGACAGCCGCCCCATGAGACGATGTGAATGGCGAGGGAGACGATGGCGGGGAAGCGTCGTCAGGCCAACTGTTTTTCTCCTCTTGCAGTTGGGTTCAGTCAACGAAGACTCCACCGGCTCGCTCTGGTAGGACACCCTCACAAACGGCACCCTGTAGATGCTCGATCCTTCAATCTCTGGTGGATGCTCCATCTGGGATCAATACTCCCACCACCGCTCCCTCACGATCGGATTCGGTGAATCTGTTTGCTCCATGGCCCAGAGGAGCAACTCTATGTACTCCGGCGCGACTCCCTCCGGGAGTATTGCTGCCTTTTCGCTCTGTTGCAGATATTTGGCCATGGATGTCGCCGTCGCCGCTAGTTGGTCCTTGTTGTCAAACCAAGATTATATCTCCAACATCCTAGCTAGCTTCACAGGGTCGCCATCTGCGATCCTCACGTATCGGTTGTACTCCTCCATCGATCTACTTCTCCACAGCACCTTCACTCGCCGGCGGTGGTTTTTGAATGGAAGAGGAGAGGAGCAGTGCTGGTTTTGGATTAGAACGGGAGAGGAGCGACGCTGGTTTTGGACTGGAATAGGAGATGAGGGGCGGTGGTTTTGAAATGGAAGAGGAGAGGAGCAGCACTAGATTTAGATTGGAACAGGAGAGGAGCGGAGGTGGTTTAAGAGGAGAAGAGCAGAAGAGCGGCGCTGGTCTTGGAAGTATTTTTTTGTTGTTTTGCGTATTTTGGGTCAAAGTTTGACCATGTACTGTATTTGAAAAGCAAAATGTGAATGCATGTCACCAAAAATTGTATCGTTCGGTTCGTATGTGAATGTACTTTCAAATTATATTATTTTTGCAACATATAACATATATTTTATGTGCGAAAATCATGGTCAATTATGACCCAGAATAAAAGGGAGACTAGTTAATGCGGGGTCGCTTTCTTAATTGAAGGGTAAATTGATTTTGATTTTGATCCCGTCACAGCGTGTCGGCCCTCTCGTCCAATCCTAAATCGCTACTGCACGCTCCTCTCCCTCTTCTCCATTGCAAAACCACTTCCTCTCCTCTCCATCATCTCCATTCCAAAATCACCGTCTCGCCTCTCCCTCTTCTGATCTTCTCCATTGCAAAACCACCTCCTCTCCTCTCCATCATCTCCATTCCAAAACAACCTCCTCTCCTCTCCATCATCTCCATTCTAAAACCACCTCCTCTCCTCTCCATTATCTCCATTCCAAAACCACTGTCTTGCCTCTCCCTCTTCTGATCTTCTCCATTGCAAAACCACCTTCTCTCCTCTCCATCATCTCCATTCCAAAACCATAGTCTCGCCTCTCCCTCTTCTGATCTTCTCCATTGCAAAACCACCTCCTCTCCTCTCCATCATCTCCATTCCAAAACCACAGTCTCGCCTCTCCCTCTTCTCTATTGCAAGACCACCGTCTCTCCTCCCATCTTCCAAAGCTAGCACCGAACCACTCAGAAGGACATCTATGGAGAGGATGCAGCAGCGAATCAGGTAGATCACCGACGGTGACCAGGTAAAGTTAGCCAGGTTGAAGGAGATCCTTAGTTGGTTTGACAATGAGTGGGAGATTTCGAGGACGGTGTGGGCCATGTGGCAATGTATGCGAAAGAGCGAGACATGGGCGATGAGGGCGGTGATGTACATGTACTCCTTGGCGGCAGTCACACCGTAGTCCTCAGAGTTCATGGAGTATCTCCTCTGGGCGATGGAGCAGATAGATTCACCCGAGGCGACAGTCAGGCGGAGGTGGTGGGCGTACAGGTCGAAGGTCGAGCACCCAGAGGATAACGAATCGATCGAGTATGGTGTGCCGTTCGTGAGGGTGCAGAGCCAGCCGGAGCCACAGGAGTATTCATTCTCCCACCGCAAGAGGAGGTCGGATGGCGCGACGTTGCTTCCCCGCCGTTCTCCACGGTTCCCTCGACGCTCGCCTCGTTTCAACGGCGGCGGTAGGGTTTAAGGTAAGCTTCGCACTAACCTAATCTTCCACCTGCTCATGCTTACAATCAGTGTGACAGCTAATGAAAATCATGCTTACAATCAGTTCCTGAGTACTACGCCAATCACCCTAAAATAGCTCTAGACCTTTGGGTCAAAGTTGTGACATAGTGTACAAATAAAGAAAAATAGATTGGTGCTTCTTTCAGAAAAGAGTACACCCTAGAAAACTGCCAATATAAGCTACTAGTATTTGGTTAGAGGATTTGCTGCCGAGAAAGATCCGTCCATAGAGAGCGCCACACATCCCACTGGTGGTGGTGGATGCCAATGCGTGCATGCAGCATGGTTGGTGTCGGTAATTTTTACTTGGCACACCTCGCACTCTGCATATGTGCCGGTTCCATACGTACATTTGTGCAGTTCCACCAAAATGCAGCTGAATAACCCTGTTTGCACAGATAATGAAAAGGCGTGATTACATTATAGTGGCACTAGTTGATGAAACACACAAAATAAATAGAAGAAAATATTGCGATAGTATCACAGTATGCCATGCTGCGAGGGCGAGATGGGCCCTGCGATGCCTCATACAGTACACCTTATACTAGACATCGTCCCAAGTCTCCCAGGTACACCTTCTGCCAGTGATGAACATCAGTGTACAGCGGTAGTACAAGGAGGCGCCTTGAGACATTCAAATCTCTATTTTTGTACATATCAACTAAAATTAAGCACCCCAGTTTGCAGAAACGCTTAAACATTAACAATGGGACTAGTTGATGAAACATACATTAACAAAGAGAAGCACTTTCTTTATCTACATTGGAAATGAAATGATAGAGATGACACTCGCTCTATTTTAACTGTATTATTACTTCATTTTATCAGTGACACTACTGTCGAGCAGGTGGCAAACGAGGTGTACCGTGCGTCGCAAGGATTGAGGTCGGGGGTGCTTAGACTGGGATGTTGAAGCTGGCTCTTTCAGTCACCAACATGGATGATTCAATTCATAGGACCTTTTGGTGTAGTTCACCTAAAATGAAGCAATGCCCCTGTGAGCTAGCAGCTTCTTCTTTAATTTTTTTAAGAAAAGGGATCCAGCCCCGGTTCCATTTCCATTAGAAAACGAAACCCACAGAGCTTCTTCTCCATTAGTTGCAATAAAATTGAGCAACATCAAGGTTGGTTGTGAATCTCGTGGAATGCTCAACTATAATTTGGATATCATTTGTGCAGTTCAACTAAGATCGAGCGTGAAATTTATATCTCTGTTTGTACAAAAAAGGTGGAAAGGAGGGTGACTAACAAGTGATGAAACATGCATCAAATGAAAAGAAGCATGTTCCTTATCTGAATGGCAATCCTACAAGGACAATAGCAATTTCTAAAGCAGTGGCATTGCTAGATATTAGTGTGGGAATTAGGATTAACTATTACAACCGTTAAATACGACATTACTTTGGGCACGAGAGAGTAGGTGGACCAGGACAGTTGCATTTCTAACGAAAAGAACCAACTTATCTTAATGGGAAATTTTAGTAGGACATGTAAAGAAGTGCCATTGATTCATATTACTTGAGGCATTACATTGATAACAACATTGGTTTAAGATGTCCTTACTTTTAACAGTGCGACTGCTACATTTTACCAGTGGCATTACATAAGAGTCTCTCGAGGCAACAAACGTCAGAATAGGATATCTGGGTTGGTTCCATTTTTGTTCGGTATAGCCAGCTTAAACTGTGTGAGGCTAGAAAATCTAGTGCTGGACTTACTCTGTTGACTTGTCCCACAGTCCCCACTTTCTTTCCTTTTTCAACCAATAGATCGGGTTTATATTGAGTTTGTTGGAAATATGCTCTAGAGGCAATAATAAAAGTATTATTATTATATTTCTTTGTTCATGATAATAGTCTTTTATTCATGCTATAACTGTATTATCCGGAAATCGTTATACACGTGTGAATACATAGACCACAATATGTCCCTAGTGAGCCTCTAGTTGACTAGCTCGTTGTAATCAACAGATAGTCATGGTTTCCTGGCTATGGACATTGGATGTCGTTGATAACGGGATCACATCATAAGGAGAATGATGTGATGGACAAAGACCCAATCTTAAGCATAGCACAAAGGTTGGTTAGTTCGTTTGCTAGAGCTTTTTCAATGTCAAGTATCTCTTCGTTAGACCATGAGATCGTGTAACTCCCGGATACCGTAGGAGTGCTTTGGGTGTACCAAACGTCACAACGTAACTGGGTGATTATAAAGGTGCACTACAGGTATCTCCGAAAGTGTCTGTTGGGTTGACACGGATCGAGACTGGGATTTGTCACTCCGTATGACGGAGAGGTATCTCTGGGCCCACTCGGTAATGCATCATCATAATGAGCTCAAGGTGACCAAGTGTTTGGTCACGGGATCATGCATTACGGTACGAGTAAAGTGACTTGCCGGTAACGAGACTGAACAAGGTATTGGGATACCGACGATCGGGTCTCGGGCAAGTAACGTACCGATTGACAAAGGGAATTGTATACGGGGTTTGATCGAATCCTCGACATCGTGGTTCATCCGATGACATCATCGAGGAGCATGTGGGAGCCAACATGGGTATCCAGATCCCGCTGTTGGTTATTGACCGGAGAGTCTCGGTCATGTCTGCATGTCTCCCGAACCCGTAGGGTCTACACACTTAAGGTTCGGTGACGCTAGGGTTATCAGGAAGACAAGTATGTGATCACCGAATGTTGTTTGGAGTCCCGGATGAGATCCCAGACATCACGAGGAGTTCCGGAATGGCCCGGAGGTAAAGTTTTATATATGGGAAGTTGTTAAACGGACACCGGAAAGTTTCGGGGTCATACCGGTATTGTACCGGGACCACCGGAGAGGTTCCGGGGGTCCACCGGGAGGGACCACCCCTCCCGGGGGCCACTTGGGCTGCGTAGGGATAGCAGCCAGCCCCTAGTGGGCTTGGCGCCCCCCCCCTTGGGCCCATGCGCCTAGGGTTGGGGGGGGAACCCTAAAGGGGGCGCACCCCCCTTGCTTGGGGGGCAAGCCCCCCACCGTTTGGCCGCCGCCCCCCTCTAGGGTTTCCCCTAGAGGGCCGGCCCCCTTGCCCCTCTCCTCCTATATATAGAGGGGTGAGGGGAGGGCTTCAAAACACAATTGAAGGCGCAGCCCCTCCCCTCCCCAACACCTCTCCTCCTCCGTACGTGCTTGGCGAAGCTCTGTCGGAGTACTGCTGCACCAACTACACCACGCCGTCGTGCTGCCGTTGGAGCTGCCTTCCTCAACCTCTCCTTCCTCCTTGTTGGATCAAGATGGAGGAGACGTCGTCCGTCCCGTACGTGTGTTGAACGCGGAGGTGCTGTCCGTTCAGCACTTGGTCATCGGTGATCCGAATCACGTCGAGTACGACTCCATCATCACCATCCCCTTGAACGCTTCCGCACTCGATCTACAAGTGGTATGTAGATGCAAACTCTTCCCCTTGACTCGTTGCTTAGATGAACTCATAGATGGATCTTGGTGAAACCGTAGGAAAAATTTTAATTTTCTGCAACGTTCCCCAACAGTGGTATCAGAGCTAGGTCTATGCGTAGTTCTCTTTGCACGAGTAGAACACAATTTTGTTGTGGGCGTGGATCTTGTCAACTTGCTTGCCTCTACTAGTCTTTTCTTGCTTCAGCGGTATTGTGGGATGAAGCGGCCCGGACCAACCTTACACGTACGCTTACGTGAGACCGGTTCCACCGATTAACATGCACTAGTTGCATAAGGTGGCTGGCGGGTGTCTGTCTCTCCCACTTTAGTTGGAGCGGATTCGATGAAAAGGGCCCTTATGAAGGGTAAATAGAAGTTGACAAAATCACGTTGTGGTTATTCGTAGGTAAGAAAACGTTCTTGCTAGAACCCAATTGCAGCCACGTAAAAGATGCAACAACAATTAGAGGACGTCTAACTTGTTTTTGCAGCGATTGATCATGTGATGTGATATGGCCAGAAGTTGTGATGAATGATGAATTGTGATGTATGAGATCATGTTCTTGTAATAGGATTCACGACTTGCATGTCGATGAGTATGACAACCGGCAGGAGCCATAGGAGTTGTCTTTATTTTTTTGTATGACCTGCGTGTCATTGAAGAACGCCATGTAAACTACTTTACTTTATTGCTAAACGTGTTAGTCATAGAAGTAGAAGTAGTCGTTGGCGTGACAACTTCATGAAGACACGATGATGGAGATCATGATGATGGAGATCATGGTGTCATGCCGGTGACAAGATGATCATGGAGCCCCGAAGATCAAGATCAAAGGAGCTATATGATATTGGCCATATCATGTCATTACATTATATAATTGCATGTGATGTTTATTATGTTTTATGCATCTTGTTTACTTAGGACGACGGTAGTAAATAAGATGATCCCTTACAACAATTTCAAGAAGTGTTCTCCCCTAACTGTGCACCGTTGCTAAAGTTCGTCGCTTCTAAGCACCACGTGATGATCGGGTGTGATGGATTCTTACGTTCACATACAACGGGTGTAAGACAGTTTTACACAGCAAAACACTTAGGGTTAACTTGACAAGCCTAGCATGTACAGACATGTCCTCGGAACACGGAGACCGAAAGGTCGAACACGAGTCGTATGGAAGATACGATCAACATGAGAATGTTCACCGATGATGACTAGTCCGTCTCACGTGATGATCGGACACGGGCTAGTCGACTCGGATCGTGTAACACTTAGATGACTAGAGGGATGTCTAATCTGAGTGGGAGTTCATAATTTGATTAGAACTTAATTATCATGAACTTAGTCTAAAACCTTTGCAAATATGTCTTGTAGATCAAATGGCCAACGCTCATGTCAACATGAACTTCAACGCGTTCCTAGAGAAAACCAAGCTGAAAGATGATGGCAGCAACTATACGGACTGGGTCCGGAACCTGAGGATCAT
Source organism: Triticum dicoccoides (assembly GCF_002162155.2). NCBI lineage: Eukaryota > Viridiplantae > Streptophyta > Magnoliopsida > Poales > Poaceae > Triticum > Triticum dicoccoides. Next base: position 620,824,069 of record NC_041393.1, on the reverse strand, counting down.
CCTCATAGCTGCCAGGAAACAATATGTCCTAGAAGGACCGCTAGGTGACGCTCCCGTCCCAGAGAACCAAGACATTATGAATGCTTGGCAGTCTCGTGCTGATGATTACTCCCTCGTTCAGTGCGGCATGCTTTACAGCTTAGAACCGGGGCTCCAAAAGCGTTTTGAGCATCACGGAGCATATGAGATGTTCGAAGAGCTGAAACTAGTTTTCCAATCTCACGCCCGGGTCAAGAGATATGACATCTCCGACAAGTTCTATAGTTGTAAGATGGAGGAAAATAGTTCTGTCAGTGAGCACATACTCAAGATGTCTGGGTTGCACAACCGTATGACCCAGCTGAATATTAACCTCCCTGATGAGGCAGTCATTGACAGAATCCTTCAGTCGCTCCCACCAAGCTACAAGAGCTTTGTGATGAACTACAATATGCAGGGGATGGTAAAGACCATTCCTGAAGTATTTTCTATGCTGAAGTCAGCAGAGGTTGAAATCAAGAAAGAACATCAAGTGTTGATGGTCAATAAGACCACTAAGTTCAAGAAGGGCAAGGGTAAGAAGAACTTCAAGAAGGACGGCAAAGAGGTTGTCGCGCCTGGTAAGCCAGTTGCCGGGAAGAAGTCAAAGAATGGACCCAAGCCTGAGACTGAGTGCTTTTATTGCAAGGGGAAGGGTCACTGGAAGCGGAACTGCCCCAAATACTTAGCGGATAAGAAGGCCGGCAACACCAAAGGTATATTCGATATACATGTAATTGATGTGTACCTTACTAGTACTCGTAGTAACTCCTGGGTATTTGATACCGGTGCCGTTGCTCATATTTGTAACTCATAGCAGGAGCTGCGGAATAAGCGGAGACTGGCGAAGGACGAGGTGACGATGCGCGTCGGGAATGGTTCCAGAGTCGATGTGATCGCCGTCTGCACGCTACCTCTACATTTACCTACGGGATTAGTTTTGAACCTTAATAATTGTTATTTGGTGCCAAATTTGAGCATGAACATTGTATCTGGATCTCGTTTAATACGAGATGGCTACTCATTTAAGTCCAAGAATAATGGTTGTTCTATTTATATGAGAGATATGTTCTATGGTCATGCTCCGATGGTCAATGGTTTATTCTTAATGAATCTCGAACGTAGTGTTACACATATTCATAGTGTGAATACCAAAAGATGTAAAGTCGATAACGATAGTCCCACATACTTGTGGCACTGCCGCCTTGGTCACATTGGTGTCAAGCGCATGAAGAAACGCCATGCTGATGGACTTTTGGAGTCTCTCGATTATGAATCGTTTGACACATGCGAACCATGCCTCATGGGCAAGATGACTAAGACTCCCTTCTCCGGAACAATGGAGCGAGCAACCAACTTGTTGGAAATCATACATACCGATGTGTGCGGTCCAATGAGTGTTGAGGCTCGCGGAGGATATCATTATGTTCTCACTCTCACAAATGACTTGAGTAGATATGGGTATGTCTACTTGATGAAACACAAGTCTGAGACCTTTGAAAAGTTCAAGGAATTTCAGAATGAGGTAGAGAATCAACGTGACCGAAAGATAAAATTCTTACGATCAGATCGTGGAGGAGAATACTTAAGTCACGAATTTGGTACACACTTAAGGAAATGTGGAATCGTTTCACAACTCATGCCGCCTGGAACACCGCAGCGTAACGGTGTGTCCAAACGTCGTAATCGCACTCTATTGGATATGGTGCGGTCTATGATGTCTCTTACCGATTTACCACTATCATTTTGGGGATACGCTCTAGAGACAGCTACATTCACTTTAAATAGGGCACCGTCTAAATCTGTTGAGACGACACCGTATGAATTATGGTTTGGGAAGAAACCTAAGCTGTCGTTTCTAAAAGTTTGGGGATGCGATGCTTATGTCAAGAAACTTCAACCTAAAAAGCTCGAACCCAAGTCGGAAAAATGCGTCTTCATAGGATACCCTAGGGAAACTGTAGGGTATACCTTCTACTTAAGATCCGAGGGCAAGATCTTTGTTGCCAAGAATGGATGCTTTCTGGAAAAAGAGTTTCTCTCGAAAGAAGTAAGTGGGGGGAAAGTAGAACTCGATGAAGTACTACCTCTCGAACGGGAAAGTGGTGCAGCTCAGGAAAATGTTCCTGTGATGCCCACACCAACTGAAGAGGAAACCAATGATGATGATCAAGGTACTTCGGATCAAGTTGCTACTGAACTTCGTAGGTCCACAAGGACACGTTCCGCACCGGAATGGTACGGCAACCATGTCCTGGAAATCATGTTGTTAGACAACGGTGAACCTTCGAACTATGAAGAAGCGATGGCGGGCCCAGATTCCAACAAATGGCTTGAAGCCATGAAATCCGAGATAGAATCCATGTATGAAAACAAAGTATGGACTTTGACAGACTTGCCCGATGATCGGCGAGCGATAGAAAACAAATGGATTTTTAAGAAGAAGACGGACGCGGATGGTAATGTTACCATCTATAAAGCTCGACTTGTCGCTAAGGGTTATCGGCAAGTTCAATGGATTGACTACGACGAGACATTCTCTCCCGTAGCGAAGCTAAAGTCCGTCTGAATCATGTTAGAAATTGCCGCATACTATGATTATGAGATATGGCAGATGGACGTCAAAACGGCATTCCTTAACGGGCATCTTAAGGAAGAACTGTATATGATGCAGCCGGAAGGTTTTGTCGATCCTAAGAACGCTAACAAAGTATGCAAGCTCCAGCGATCCATTTATGGGCTGATGCAAGCATCTCGGAGTTGGAATATTCGCTTTGATGAGATGATCAAAGCGTTTGGGTTTATGCAGACTTATGGAGAAGCCTGCGTTTACAAGAAAGTGAGTGGGAGCTCTGTAGCATTTCTCATATTATATGTAGATGACATACTCTTGATGGGAAATAATATAGAATTTCTGGACAGCATTAAGGCCTACTTGAATAAGTGTTTTTCAATGAAGGACCTTGGAGAAGCTGCTTATATATTAGGCATCAAGATCTATAGAGATAGATCGAGACGCCTCATAGGTCTTTCACAAAGCACATACCTTGATAAGATTTTGAAAAGGTTCAAAATGGATCAGTCCAAGAAAGGGTTCTTACCTATGTTACAAGGTGTGAGATTGAGCTCGGCTCAGTCACCGACCACGGCAAAAGATAAAGAAGAGATGAGTGTCATCCCCTATGCTTCAGCCATAGGATCTATTATGTATGCCATGCTGTGTACCAGACCTGATGTAAACCTTGCCGTAAGTTTGGTAGGAAGATACCAAAGTAATCCCGGCAAGGAACACTAGACAGCGGTCAAGAATATCCTGAAGTACTTGAAAAGGACAAAGGACATGTTTCTCGTTTATGGAGGTGACAAAGAGCTCGTCGTAAAGGGTTACGTCGACACTAGCTTCGACTCAGATCCGGATGACTCTAAGTCACAAACTGGATACGTGTATATGTTGAATGGTGGAGCAGTAAGCTGGTGCAGCTGCAAGGAGAGCGTCGTGGCGGGATCTACGTGTGAAGCGGAGTACATGGCAGCCTCGGAGGCAGCGCATGAAGCGATTTGGGTGAAGGAGTTCATCACCGACCTAGGAGTCATACCCAATGCGTCGGGGCCAATCAAACTCTTCTGTGACAACACTGGAGCTATTTCCCTTGCCAAGGAGCCCAGGTTTCACAAGAAGACCAGGCACATCAAGCGTCGTTTCAACTCCATCCGTGAAAATGTTCAAGATGGAGACATAGAAATTTGCAAAGTACATACGGATCTGAATGTCGCAGATCCGTTGACTAAACCTCTCTCGCAAGCGAAACATGATCAACAACAGAACTCTATGGGTGTTCGATTCATCACAATGTAACTAGATTATTGACTCTAGTGCAAGTGGGAGACTGTTGGAAATATGCCCTAGAGGCAATAATAAAAGTATTATTATTATATTTCTTTGTTCATGATAATAGTCTTTTATTCATGCTATAATTGTATTATCCGGAAATCGTTATACACGTGTGAATACATAGACCACAATATGTCCCTAGTGAGCCTCTAGTTGACTAGCTCGTTGTGATCAACAGATAGTCATGGTTTCCTGGCTATGGACATTGGATGTCGTTGATAACGGGATCACATCATTAGGAGAATGATGTGATGGACAAAGACCCAATCTTAAGCATAGCACAGAGGTCGGTTAGTTCGTTTGCTAGAGCTTTTTCAATGTCAAGTATCTCTTCCTTAGACCATGAGATCGTGTAACTCCCGGATACCGTAGGAGTGCTTTGGGTGTACCAAACGTCACAACGTAACTGGGTGATTATAAAGGTGCACTACAGGTATCTCCGAAAGTGTCTGTTGGGTTGACACGGATCGAGACTGGGATTTGTCACTCCGTATGACGGAGAGGTATCTCTGGGCCCACTCGGTAATGCATCATCATAATGAGCTCAAGGTGACCAAGTGTTTGGTCATGGATCATGCATTACGGTACGAGTAAAGTGACTTGCCGGTAACGAGACTGAACAAGGTATTGGGATACCGACGATCGGGTCTCGGGCAAGTAACGTACCGATTGACAAAGGGAATTGTATACGGGGTTTGATCGAATCCTCGACATCGTGGTTCATCCGATGACATCATCGAGGAGCATGTGGGAGCCAACATGGGTATCCAGATCCCGCTGTTGGTTATTGACCGGAGAGTCTCGGTCATGTCTGCATGTCTCCCGAACCCGTAGGGTCTACACACTTAAGGTTCGGTGACGCTAGGGTTATCAGGAAGACAAGTATGTGATCACCGAATGTTGTTCGGAGTCCCGGATGAGATCCGGACATCACGAGGAGTTCCGGAATGGTCCGGAGGTAAAGTTTTATATATGGGAAGTTGTTAAACGGACACCGGAAAGTTTCGGGGTCATACCGGTATTGTACCGGGACCACCGGAGAGGTTCCGGGGGTCCACCGGGAGGGACCACCCCTCCCGGGGGGCCACTTGGGCTGTGTAGGGATAGCAGCCAGCCCCTAGTGGGCTTGGCGCCCCCCCTTGGGCCCATGCGCCTAGGGTTGTGGGGGGGGGGGAAACCCTAAAGGGGGCGCACCCCCCTTGCTTGGGGGGCAAGACCCCCACTGTTTGGCCGCCGCCCCCCTCTAGGGTTTCCCCTAGAGGGCCGGCCCCCTTGCCCCTCTCCTCCTATATATAGAGGGGTGAGGGGAGGGCTGCAAAACACAATTGAAGGCGCAGCCCCTCCCCTCGCCAACACCTCTCCTCCTCCCTACGTGCTTGGCGAAGCTCTGTCGGAGTACTGCTGCACCAACTACACCACGCCGTCGTACTGCCGTTGGAGCTGCCTTCCTCAACCTCTCCTTCCTCCTTGCTGGATCAAGACGGAGGAGACGTCGTCCGTCCCGTACGTGTGTTGAACGCGGAGGTGCTGTCCGTTCAGCACTTGGTCATCGGTGATCCGAATCACGTCGAGTACGACTCCATCATCACCATCCCCTTGAACGCTTCCGCACTCGATCTACAAGTGGTATGTAGATGCAAACTCTTCCCCTTGACTCGTTGCTTAGATGAACTCATAGATGGATCTTGGTGAAACCGTAGGAAAAATTTTAATTTTCTGCAATGTTCCCCAACAGAGTTTGTACTGCGTTTCCCTTTATTTCCCTATTAGACCTAGACACCAGTTGGATAGCCAGTCTCTGCTACTTTTGACCCCCATTATTTCCTCTTTTGACCAAGTCCTAGATTCAAGTAACAAATCCTCCCCCACCCCCACCCCCTTTCTTCCTTGTTTGAACCAAGTAGTACTAGATTCGAGTGCATGAACTAGTTTTACCTCTTAAACGTAAAAAAATTAGATGGTTTTTGAACATCTGATCGATCCTATCTACGAGGGGGCCTGAGAAATAGTAAAAGATACAAATGCAACAATGTCAGGAGCTCAGGAAGTAGAGCAAGGCCGGTTTTGAAGGAAGTTATACCTGATGGTCGCCGGGATGTCGCTAGGTGGGCGGCGGGAGGCCGGATCTGCCCACACTACGACTGCGAGGAAGAAGGGGTCGGAGGCCCTCCCTTGCCAGCGCTGCTTGGGAGAGAACGGCAAGGCAGGCTGATCAGGATGCGCCCAGTAGTGGGTAAGAGCCGTCGCCGAGGAAGAACGCGTGAACGTTGCACCTTCTCACCTTCCCCGGCGGAGAGGATCCGGCTAGATCTGTGACCAGGGGTGAGCAGAGACAGAGAGAGAGAGTCTGGCCACCGCTGTCGTGTTTAGATCTGGAGAGGCCGAGACAGTGTGAAGAGAGCAACACTAGCAAGCAAGCGCGGAGGCTCCTGCCTATATGGTGGATTAGTACTAGTTTTCTTTTGTCTACCGGAGCCGGCTTGACCTCGTCAATGACTGTCAAGAAGTCTTCATGCACATGGCTCGGAGGCGCAGTTGTCGTCATTTTGATCTGAAGCGCCAGATTATAACATATAACACGAAAAAATGCCACATGACAAGAAACCATAACCTCACTGCCCAAACGAGACAACATGAATCCCGACGGATAAACTAGACGAGGAACAAAGCTCAAATTAAAGATAAACTCGTAGAAAAGGGGTCCTTCGATAGATGTCAGCCGAGTAGTCATTGTTCGTGCATGTGCCCCCAATGACTAGCCCAAATCAGTTGTCGCTGTTTAACCCTCGCAGTGATCCGAAGCACATGACACCTAATTTTGCGAGATGACAAGAAACCTTTTTTAGATTTCTCACCACAACTACAGCCATGTACAACACAACTTGCACAATATGTAGATGATAGCCAATCCAGGCGTGTCTGCTAGAGTCTGGTCACATGCATGGACGAACTGATCTTTCGTGTCTTGCAGGGATCGTCCAGACACCAACGTAGTACAACACTTCTCTAGTACTATCGTTCGTCTCTCTCTTCTATTATGTCACCCGACTTGTGGGGACGAGGAGTGTGCCTATGGTCGGTTTTCAATTGCCGTCCCACATGTGTGCGCAAACGCAATATGACACGCGTTCCATTCGGAGAGCAGTGTACTAGACCGACCGACCGTCTGGGGTGCGACGCGGACGCGACGGGCGTGCTGTATACTCCGTACATGTGTACTGCCGTTTTCTAGATACTTTGCTCCATGGCGCGGGCGCAATCCATGGATACAAAATTAGTATACTGTATACTCTTTAAAAGTCAAGGGCGGGGCTTTTCCTGCACGGTAGGCGGCGGGGTAGTTCCGCCTAGTCGGTTCGACAGAGACGCGGGAAGACGAGGGAGTAGGCTGCTGCAAACGTAGGGTTGTGTGATTTGACAGCGAGTTACTGCTGGACAGGTGGGGCCCCGTGATCTGACTTTCCGTTATCATTTTAACTACGGCGCTACGACCGGCGTGAGTCTCCCGATTCCTGACCACCTCCATAAAGGTGCCTCTCCCAATGCTCCACCATGTAGTAGAGGCTGGCTCTTGCATGAGAGCCCACTTCTCCACTTTTTCCTTGCCTCTCTTTGCTCCACATATGCAAAAATGCCATGTAAAGCGCACTATTGTACTTACTTTTACTTGCTCCTATAGGTGCTAAGCTTGCCACATAGGCATAAAGTCTGATGTGACAAGTTAATCAAGAAGAGAGAGACTAGTTTGGTGACCCAAGGAAGAAACAGTGCTAAGCGCGTGTACCTCGGTGAAAAGACAATTTTGAGTCTATAGCTAATTAAATGAAGCAAACTTAGCAACACCATTTCATTGGAAGAGGTCACTCCTTCGCAAATGCAATAAATACTAGTACTCCTTGTGTCCCATAATATAAGAATATTTTTGGCACTACACTAGTGTCAAAAACGTTCTTATATTATGGGACGGAGGGAGTACGAAGAAAGAGATAGAGAGAAGTAAAAAAATACACTTATAGCCAACCTTGTTTTAGTATGAGTGACTAAGTGATGACTATGTATCACATGCCAACATCAGATAGCCTAACGCACCGTGTTAAATCTGCAAGGGCGCGACCGCGCGAGCAACACGACGGTCGTGGTAGGAGCGACCATGATACGGGCTGCTGGCAGCCCTTGGATCTAAGATCAAACGGTCGCATGCTAAGTTGCTGAAAATCACGCCATGCAACCATTCGACCTCAGATCCAAGGGCTCTCGGAAGCCCGTATCATGGGAGAATGGAAAGCCACTACCCTGCCGTTCGCACGCTGGCAGTTCGCTCCTACTCGTCCCCGCACGTCCTTTAATACTACGGCGGTTCGCTCCTAGTCGTCCCGTCCATTCACATTACGGCAATTCCACTAATCCTAACCCTCCTCCCAAATCCATGGCATCCCAAATCTCCACGATCGGCGGTGAGTACATGGTTAGAACCATCACTGGCGATGAGTTCGACGTCATCTACACCCGTTCTTCCATGATGGTGAAAGGATGCCTTTCTCGCTTCAGACGCATTATCGAAGACTCAGATGATGAGTGGGTCGCTGGGCTAGATGTTGAGTACACCACAGTCCTGGGACGAGAGAAGGATCTAAAGGACGAAGAGAGGAAGAAGCCCGCCGTGATCCAGGTTTGCGTGCATGACTTATGCTTGGTCTACCACATATGCCATGCCGATGTTGAATGCCAGGATTTTAAGGACTTCCTCGAGAGCAACCTAGTCAAATTCGTTACTGTAGACTTTGGTAACGACAAAGAAGTCCTGCGTCAGATAGGCCTCATTTTAGGCAACACCTTCGACCTCCAGAAGAATCAGCTGGTGTCCTCTCGTCAGCCTTCAATGCTGACCTTGGCAGGAGCCATGGTTCATCCTTCATACGGTAAACTGGAGAAACCTCCATACACGATTCATCGTCATGCATGGCAGTGGAATGTACTAGATATAGACCAAATCCACTACGCTGCAATGGATGGTTACCTTTGCTTCAATATCTACAAGGGTTGGATGAAGAGCAATAGCCAAGTGTGCGGTTCAAGCAAAGAAGTATCAGCCAAGAGGAGGAGGGACAAGGACAATGTCGAGGACATGGACGAGGACTCCGAGTAAGGTGGCGGTGTCATTGCTCATGGTGGTTCTAATGCAGTGTCTACTGGAATAGTTGCAAAGTTTAATTTCAGGTGCGCTTAATTTAATTTGAGGGTTGTGTTGTGCTGAGCCCCAGCAGAACTATATGTTATGTTTCTTCTTGTTACTTTAACTCTTCAGTACGCACATACTAGTATTTCTTACATTTCATATTTTAGTTGGTATAATACTACCACTCGTTTCTTCACATTATATACATACAATACATATGGCCAACATCATATAGCCAGCAGTTTAGTTGTCAAAGAATTTCAGTGTGCTTAGTTTTGTCAAAGAATTCTAGGGTGCTTAGTTTTATTTGAGGGGTGGGTTGTGCTGGACACCATTATTGTGACTAGCCTTTTTAATAGTACTATATGCATAATTTGGCGACGAACGCTCTCTATATGTACCACCTTTTTTTTAGTTTCAAGTTTTGCTCCATGGCGCAATCCACCGATACTACTGCTGTACAAAAGTATACATTTTTAAAAGGCTAGAGGGCGGGGCAGTCTAGCTTGGTCGGTTTCATGAGAGGCGAGGGCCTCTGTGATTTGACGGCTCATTACTGCTGGAAGGCGGGGCCTTGTGATTTGACTGCTCATATAAACGCGCCGATGACTTGATCGAGAAGGAGCAAAGAACCGTGCGGTATACTCAAGTTTTCCACTAGAGTAGTACTGCGACGGAGGAGCACGAAACACGGCAGCCCAGTGCCATATGGCGATAAAAAATGATCTAATTTGCTAGTCATCTCATTGTTAGCATTGTTCTATTCATTCCCTCAAAAAACCTTTGTTCTATTCATGCCTCGCAGAAAACGTGACACATGCGGCAAAACACCCGAAGCAAAAGATGAAACACACGAGCAAAGAAAGAAGGAAGATTATCACCCCAAATGATCTAATTCGCCGTGGAGTCGTAACTGCTTCTTTATCGCCTCCACGACCTCCATCTTCTTGCGCGTCTTCTTCATTCTGTCCATGACGCGGGATTTCTCGATGTGAGCCTTCATCATCTGTTCCACGGCCGCATTACGTACCTTGACAACAGCCGGGTGCTCGATGTGGAGCTTCGCCAACTCCTCCTTCTGTTCCATGACGAGGGCCTGCAACATCTTCATCGAGGAACTACTATTCTCATGCAGGTACTTCCAGCCTGCGTTCTTCTCCTCCAATAGGCCAACCTCGTGGCAGAGCTTCGCCTTGTCTTCCTGAAGTCGCAGGATTTTGCCGGTCGTCTTCTTCTCCGAGACAATGCTCTTCTTCAGCAGCATCACCAAGCCGGCGGTCAACTCCCCTTGCTGATTGAGCTTAGCGGGCATGTCGTCGAGGCTCTTCTTCAGCAACTCCATCAAGCCTTGGATGAACTCCTTTTGCTTATTGAGGTGCTTATTGAGCTGATCGTGTTGGAAATATGCCCTAGAGGCAATAATAAATTGATTATTATTATATTTCCTTGTTCATGATAATCGTTTATTATCCATGCTAGAATTGTATTGATAGGAAACTCAGATACATGTGTGGATACATAGACAACACCATGTCCCTAGTAAGCCTCTAGTTGACTAGCTCGTTGATCAATAGATGGTTACGGTTTCCTGACCATGGACATTGGATGACGTTGATAACGGGATCACATCATTAGGACAAGACCCAATCCTAAGCCTAGCACAAAGATCGTGTAGTTCGTATGCTAAAGCTTTTCTAATGTCAAGTATCTTTTCCTTAGACCATGAGATTGTGCAACTCCCGGATACCGTAGGAATGCTTTGGGTGTACCAAACGTCACAACGTAACTGGGTGGCTATAAAGGTGCATTACAGGTATCTCCGAAAGTGTCTTTAGGGTTGGCACGAATCGAGACTGGGATTTGTCACTCCGTGTAAACGGAGAGGTATCTCTGGGCCCACTCGGTAGGACATCATCATAATGTGCACAATGTGATCAAGGAGTTGATCACAGGATGATGTGTTACGGAACGAGTAAAGAGACTTGCCGGTAACGAGATTGAACAAGGTATCGGTATACCGACGATCGAATCTCGGGCAAGTACAATACCGTTAGACAAAGGGAATTGTATACGGGATCGAATGAGTCCTTGACATCGTGGTTCATCCGATGAGATCATCGTGGAACATGTGGGAGCCAACATGGGTATCCAGATCCCGCTGTTGGTTATTGACCGGAGAACGTCTCGGTCATGTCTGCATGATTCCCGAACCCGTAGGGTCTACACACTTAAGGTTCGATGACGCTAGGGTTATAAAGGAAGTTTGTATGTGGTTACCGAATGTTGTTCGGAGTCCCGGATGAGATCATGGACGTCGCGAGGAGTTCCGGAATGGTCCGGAGGTAAAGATTTATATATGGGAAGTCCTGTTTTGGTCACCGGAAAAGTTTCGGGTTTTTCCGGTAACGTACCGGGACCACCGGGAGGGTCCCGGGGGTCCACCAAGTGGGGCCACCAACCTTGGAGGGCAGCATGGGCCAAGTGTGGGAGGGGACCAGCCCCAGGTGGGCTGGTGCGCCCCCCACAGGGCCCAAGGCGCAAGGGAAGTGGGGAAGGGGGCAAACCCTAGGGCAGATGGGCCCTAAGGCCCACCCTAGGTGCGCCTCCCCCCTCTCCCCCTTCTGGCCGCACCAGATGCCATCTGGGGGCTGCCGCCACCCCTGGAGAGGGAACCCTAGAGGGGGCGCAGCCCCCTCCCCTCCTCCTATAAATAGTGGGGGTTTTGGGGCTGCCCAACACATGAGAACCTCTCCCCATTGGCGCAGCCCTACCTCTCTTACTCCTCCTCATATCCCGAGGTGCTTGGCGAAGCCCTGCTGGACTACCACGCTCCTCCATCACCACCACGCTGTTGTGCTGCTGCTAGATGGAGTCTTCCTCAACCTCTCCCTCTCTCCTTGCTGGATCAAGGCGTGGGAGACGTCACCGGGCTGTACGTGTGTTGAACGCGGAGGTGCCGTCCGTTCGGCACTAGGATCTCCGGTGATCTGGATCACGACGAGTACGACTCCTTCAACCCCATTCTCATGAACGCTTCCTCTTAACGATCTACAAGGGTATGTAGATGCACTCTCCTTCCCTCGTTGCTAGTTTCTCCATAGATAGATCTTGGTGACACGTAGGAAAATTTTGAATTTCTGCTACGTTCCCCAATAGATCGGGCATGCCGTCGAGGGATAACGACTCCAGCTCTGCCAGCTCGGCATGTTCGCCTCCATGGCTGGGGCGCTCCTGGGAGCCATCGCCTGCCCGTGAGAGATCTTTTGAGGTCTCTGCGTGGCGGTGAGCCATCTTTTTTTCCGCAGCCTTGGTTGCCGCTCCCTTGTTACGAGTAGTTCTCGACCTGGAGCTCTGCTCACCAGCCATGGCAATGATGGATGAAAAAGAAGCACTTATGAGGAGGAAAGGTAGACTAATTTTTGGTTAGGTAGTTCCCCTTTTTATAACCTAAGTACTAGCACTAGTACTAATACCTGCATAGTGGGAACACGTTCAGGTTTGGTACGTACTAGTAGGTGTGAGCAGGCTTTCGAATGTCATGGGAACAAGGTAAAGATTAATTGATGGTTTTAGTTTCGAGGCCCGAAACGGCTCCCGATGAGTTTAGCGGAACATAAATTTCAAGTACTGCACTGCTCAAATGCGTAAATATTATGTTACTGTCAAAAATTGGCACAAAATACGAAGGAGACCAATGGAAGTACTACTAGCAACCCACGATTTAACTACTCGCATGCGCGTAGTGGAGTAATAATGTCTTTCTTCCGCCCTCACGTCCAGTCAATTTGCATGCGCTGTATTAATTGACCATCAATGAAGTGAACGACTTTACATGCGTCAAATTATCACATGGGGTGGATCTTGGTACAAAATTCCGTCCGCCCGTGTACCCGCGTGTACGTGCGAGGGAATGAGTGCGTACGTGGCATGCGTGCACATCTTCGCTTCGTGTATGTACCGCCAGTATGGCTCAGGGAGGGCGAGTACATTCTTCTGGAACCAGCAGCACGTCAGTGTGATCAATCCACGCAAGGAGGTCACGACAACGCCTCCACATGTGCCACGTGGCTTCATGAACTATAAGAGAGACACTGTCTAGCGTGCCATTGGTATTCTAATTTACGTGTGTTGCACATACTTGAAGTACTAGTAAGGTACACGTGCATTTGCACGCATCAAATTTTGCAACCAAACTATGAATAAATACCACACTATAGCATGTAAGCTCTGAGTCATATATGCTTGATGTAGCCATTCGTTTAATTCTTATAGTTCATCTCATTCAAAATCAATTAGTTTTTATAAAAAAGCTAAGAACGCGGGAATAGGAAAAACATGGGATTATAGTGGAATGTCGTCTTGAATCCTACAGGATTGTATGAGTGTTTGATTGTGCATAGAAAAAATGCAGAATTCTTTCAAAGAGGTTTGAGTGGATGTGATGTTTCCTATGAAATCTAGTGCAAATGAATCATATGGAAAAATTCCTATGGTTTACAATCCTACGAATCAAACAACCAAGATAGGAAAAATTCCTAATGATTAGAATCCTCCAAAATTCCTTTGAGAATCCTTTGAATAAAAAGAAGCCCTTAATCTATTTTATGATTCATGGAATTGTGCGTTGTAAAGCATAAAGTAAAAACAAATAATGGCAATTCAACTAGAAAAAAAGCTTGGGCAGTTATGATACGGAAGATTCTAGAACAAAAGAGAACCATTGTTGTTTTGAGGTTTGTGCATTATGCTTAAGTTCAACCATGGAGTCTGGTAGATTGTACATGTGGCAAAATCCGGTGGGGGCTAGAAGATGGTGCGAGGGGCCGACGGGAGGGAGACTATGAAGGAATGCACAAGTGCGAGATCGACATTTAGAGAGAGGGGGCGAACACGTGCGCTGTTGCACGGGCGGAGCCATGAAAAATAAATGAGCTAGGGGGCCAAGCATTGCTAATCCTTTATGAGGACGGTCAATTCATGAACTTAAACCATTTTCAGTAGCAATTGTCTAATGATCACATTCATATTAGCCTCGATATATAGTGATGTTAGGGGGGGCAGGGCCCTTACTGCCCCTTGTCTTCGCCATTGTGCACGCGTCTGAGAGATGAAGCGGAAGGCATGGATGATGAGAGGGGGACGTTGGATATATAATTAATGTGGGTGTATTAGCTATATATGTTAATCCTATATAGAGAGGTATAGATTGATCGATGTGGACGTGGGAAAGAGGGTGAGACCTCACTGGATATATCGATTGATCGGTTTGTGTGGAAAACTATGAAAGACCTAGCTATATACACACATACATAGAGGAACATCAATCGTTGCGCATGCACGCGTGAGAGATAAAGAATGCCTGATATGATGGAGAGGGGGATGTGTGTGGGTGTGTGCCTTCATGGGAGACCGACCTGAAGAAATAGATTGCATGCGTGCGATGGATAATGCCGACTGGTACACTAGAAAAAAAGACACATCCATGACATTTTGGGCCAAACGAAATTTTTTTCTGTCATACATATGACACTTCTATGACGATAATTGTGACAAAACCCGGTATCATCATAGATGTGGCGGGCTCCTACTTCTATGACAAAACATCATGAAAGAAAATGGGCTTTTTGTCCTGGGCGGGCCGGAGACGCAGTTGCATGACATTGTTTGGGCCGTCCATGACGAAAAAAACCATGGTAGAAGCGAGGGCGAGGAAAATTTCGGGGAGTTGCCGCTTACGGTGGTAGGTCGGGGGCCAAGCGATGCGCGTTTCTCTCATACACGTACGCGCGTGTGTGCGAGGCGTTGGCTCTAACTGAACCCGAGCGAGGCGTTGGGCTCTAACTGAACCCGAGCGATTGCACTGCAGGCTATGTGTTACTGAACCCGATCGATCGATCGATGGCTGTTAACTGAACCCGATCGAGCGATTCCTTCGCTACTGCGGCTAACTGAAGTCGATCG
>NC_041393.1:620766392-620808777 GCF_002162155.2 Triticum dicoccoides | reverse complement strand
TGGAGGGGTGGTTGAACAGGACCCCGTGGTGTGGAGGGCTGGATGAACAGTAGACAGTGGAGGGCTGGATGAACAGTAGATGGTGGAGGGGTGGTTGAACAGTAGCCGGTGAAGTAGCGCGGTGGAGGCTGGATGAACAGGAGCCCGTGGAGGCTGGAGGAGGCCGACGGTAGCCCGTGGAGGCTAGAGGAGTTCGACGGTGGAGATGAACAGTATCCCATGGAGTCCCGTTTTGCGGTACGCCACACCCCTCCCAATGAACAGGACCCTCGTTTCGACCATTGGAGGTCTGTTTCGTCCGTTTTGCGGTACGCCAGACCCCTCCCGATCAACAGGACCCCCGTTTCGACCATAGGAGGTCCGTTTCATCCGTTTTGCGGTACACCACACCCCTCCCGATCAATAGGACTCCCGTTTCGACCGTAGGAGGTCAGTTTCCTCCATTTTGCGGTACGCCAGACCCATCCCGATGAACAGGATCCCATTTCAAACGTGGCCGATAGAACACAAGGCCGTTTCCTCTGTTCTGCGGTACTCCAGGCCTCGTTTCCATCGCTTGTTCCGTCCAAGCCCTCCCGATGAACACGACAACACATTCTATTCCGACCCAGTCGGTTGGCTCCCACGTGTTCTGTTGGCTCCCGATGAACACGAGCATTCCGTTGCCTCCCCATGAACACGATGACGATGTTGTTTCTCCGTTCCGACCTAGTCATGTACACGAGCCCTCGCCGTACGTATGCGCGAGTAGGCGTTCGAGACCCCGCCCGTATGTACACACACGTGGCCGTATTTGCTTTCTTGCACCCTGGCCGCTGTACGTACGTGTACATGCTACGTGCGCGCCTCTACTACAACACGTGCGCGCCTCTACATCGACCAATATATATGTACGTGCATGTTCGCGACCAGAATGACAACGCTACGTACGCTTCGACCAGGTGGGTCCCGACTGTCAGGCACTTCCTTTGCCTGTGAAGATGTAGCTGGTGGGTCCCAGCAGTCAGGGTGGCAAATCGTTTTTTTTTGCCCGGACGCACTTCCTTGCGTGCGAAGATGTAGCTGGCGGGTCCCAGCAGTCAGGGGGGCGAATCGTTTTTTTTTTGCCCGGACGCACTTCATTGCGTGCGAAGATGTAGCTGGTGGGTCCCAGCAGTCAGGGGGAAACGTTTTTTCGCGAAATACGATGGCCCGTCCGATGGGTCCCTGCTGTCAGGTGGGGGAATCATTATTTTGCGTGTAATAAGGAGGCACTTCCTTGCTGCGGCCGTGGACCCAGCTGTCAGCCTCTCCACGTACAGTCCACGTCCGATGGAAGTCGTTTCTTGACCATGTTGACCATGCCGCGCCGAGAGCACCATGGCGGTGGACGATGGCGAGGCCTAGGAAGGGGAGGACTCGGAGCTGGGGAAGATGCAACAGTGGATGCCCACGCGAAGAGGAGTATGAGGGTTCACTGGTTCGACTGCGGTGTGAGGCTGCTGTCGGCCACAGAATAACAGGGGGTGTGGGTGAGTAGAGGGATGGCCTGTCCAGCGGTGGGAGTAGTAGGGGGCGGTGAGGCCTCCGCGGCATCACAGCCGTACACGGGAGGCAGGAGCACGCGGCACGACCGGCGCTGGTTTGGGCGGCTGGAGCAAGAAGACCAGAGGTTGAAGAAGCACTACGACCATTGGATGAACATCGTACAGTAACAGGAGCTAGAATCGTTCATATTGACTAAGTTGACAAAGCCCTCCGTCCCCGTCAACTTGGTAGGCCCACAAGTCAGCCTCCCAGTATGCTGGGTTCCACCTGGCAGGGGGAGTATTCATTTTTTTGTGCGTAATAAGGAGGCACTTCCTTGCGTGCGAAGATAGCTGGTGGGTCCGACAAGTCAGCGGGGGCACGTTTTTCGCGAAATACAGAGGCCCTTCCGGTGGGTCCCAGATGTTAGGTGGAGGAATCATTATTTTGCGCGTAATAAGGAAGCATTACCTTGTGTGCGGCCATGGACCCAGCTGTCAGCCTCTCCACGCACAGTCTACTTCCGATGGTGTCGTTCGTTGACCATGTTGACCACGCCATGCCGAGCGCATCCAAGGTGCTGGACGACGGCGAGGCCCTGGACAGCAACGAGCCGGAGATGGGAAGACGCGAGAGTAGAGTCGCAGACGGAGAGGTGTACAAGGGTTAACTGGTTCTAGTGCGGTGTGGTTTGGCAGTCGGTGGAGAAGAACAGGAGGTGGAGGGGTGGAGAGATGGCCTGGCCAATGGTGGAGTAGCGCTTCATAGTGAAGCGTGCTAAGCAGAGCTGCTAGCAGCAGGAAGCGGGAGGTGGTCCCGGCGGCGCTGGAGGAAGAAGACGAGAGATTGAAGATGGATGCCGGTCGTTGGATGTAAATCCAATGGCTAACATGTCAGAATCATTTGTTGACTAAATTGACAACGACTTGCGTTGGCTTCAACCTATTGGCCCACATTTCAGCCTCCAAAAATGTGGCACGTATTCAACCCATTTTTTCAGAATTTATAGTCTTTTTTTGCGCGGTAGAATTTACAGTCAATTTGATCTTTTTTTTGAATTACAACCATTAGCTGGGATGGTGAACAAATAATGTAGCGTACATGCGGCCCATTTATTTTATTTCCTAAAAAATTACAGGCCATTTGCACTTTCTCGAAATACACGATTTTGCTGGGCTGATTCTAATTATAATGTTGGGTTGGGCCAGCAATGTTATCAAAAAATAAAAAGGGGCTGAGCATTTTGTTATAAATATATTTAAATAATAAGTGATATTATTACATTTGTCCTTAAATCTTACCAAGCTTTTGTACACAATCACTAGGATTTTCGTGCCAAAACAATCCAGGATTTTATTTGTTAAGAAATTATTTTTATAAGTTAATAAAATGTGGGATATTGTTTTCTTACATATGTAAGTATCTGTTAAATATATGATGACAATAAAAATAATATATAATAACATATAAAATAATTTAAATATATATAATATAGTTAGAAGGGAAACATAACTTGGACCTGGCGTTCCTATTCTTATATAGAAAAATAGAACAGACCTCTGCGTTTTCTTCAAAAAAATACATAAATTGGGCTGCCAAAAATAAAACCTCGGATGGGAGGTCCATAGGCCGGACGATACATGACGGCCCTAAGAAAATACAAACAGGCCCTCCCATCCGAGGTCGTGGGTTGTGCATGTTAAAAATGAAAGCCTAGTCGGGGCAGCCCAAAACCACGTCTAACACTTGCCAAAACTTCGTCCCTCGTTTTTTCTGTGTTTCACACACTCGACATTGTGTGGGCATTTTGACTGTGCATCATATGAAGATGTGCTATGCATGAATGTTGATCAGCATGATGTTAACTGGCTGGTAGTTCCATTTTCGACCATGAATAAAACTTCCAACATGATGTTAAACCTGTTTGAAAAGGCCGTGTTAATATAAATGCTCTGCCTCTGAAAGTTGCAGTTTCTTGTCTGAAACTGAACTTGCAGTTTCTTATCTGAAACTGAAACTTGCAGTTTCTTCTCTGAGAATCACATTGTCTGCACTTTTATACTCCTATGAAACTCCATTTTTTTAAGTGCTAAAAATAGATTTCTAGAATTCATAAAATTCTTCATATGCTCAATACTGCAAATCTAAAATTCAAAAGACATTCATATTTGAAAGTACTCTCAAAATACACAACACAAAACACAATTCACAACCTGCAAATACTAAAAACCCTAAGCTCCTCCTGACAATTCACAACCTGTCCGACTATTGGGCTGGGGGAGGGGGGCAGCCCCCTCCTATTCCACGACGGCAGACAGCCGCCCCGTGAGACGATGTGAACTGCGACAGAGACGATGGCAGGGAAGCGTCGTCGGGCCAACTGCTTTTCTCCTCTTGCAGTTGGGTTCGGTCGACGAAGACTCCACCGGCTCGCTCTGGCAGGACACCCTCACAAACGGCACCCTATAGATGCTCGATTCTTCAATCTCTGGTGGATGCTCCATCTGGGATCGATACTCCCACCACCGCTCCCTCACGATCGGGTTCGGTGAATCTGTTTGATCCATGGCCCAAAGGAGCAGCTCTATGTACTCCAGGACGACTCCCACCGGGAGTATCACCGCCTTTTCGCTCTGTTGCAGATATTTGGCCATGGATGTCGCCGTCACTGCTAGTTGGTCCTTGTTGTCAAACCAAGACTGTATCTCCAACATCCTAGCTAGCTTCAGAGGGTCGCCGTCTGCGATCCTCACGTATCGGTTGTACTCCTCCGTCGATCTACTTCTCCACAACACCTACACTCGCCAGCGGTGGTTTTTGAATGGAAGAGGAGAGGAGCAGCGCTGGTTTTGGATTAGAATGGGAGAGGAGTGATGCTGGTTTTGGACTGGAACAAGAGAGGAGGGGCGTTGGTTTTGAAATGGAAGAGGAGAGGAGCGGCACTGGATTTAGATTGGAATAGGAGAGGAGCGGCGGTGGTTTAAGAGAAGAGCGAAAGAGTGGCGCTGGTCTTGGAAGTATTTTTTTTGTTGCTTTGCGTATTTTGGGTCAAAGTTTGACCACGTGTTGTATTTGACAAGCAAAATGTGAATGCATGTCACCAAAAATTGTACCGTTTGGTTCATATCTGAATGTACTTTCAAATTATATTATTTTTGCAATTTATAACATATATTTTATGTGCGAAAATCATGGTCAATTATGACCCAGAATAAAAGGGAGACTAGTTAATGTGGGGTCGCTTTCTTAATTGAAGGGTAAATTGATTTTGATTTTGATCCAGTCACAGCGCGCCGGCCCTCTCGCCCAATCCTAAATCGCTGCCGCACACTCCTCTCCCTCTTCTCCATTGCAAAACCACCTCCTCTCCTCTCCATCATCTCCATTCCAAAACCACCGTCTCGCCTCTCCCTCTTCTGATATTCTCCATTGCAAAAACACCTCCTCTCCTCTCCATCATCTCCATTCGAAAACCACCTCCTCTCCTCTCCATCATCTCCATTCCAAAACCACCGTCTCGCCTCTCCATCTTCTCTATTGCAAGACCACCGTATCTCCTCCCATCTTCCAAAGCTAGCACCGGACCACTCAGAAGGACATCTATGGAGAGGATGCAGCAGCGGATCAGGCAGATCGCCAGCAGCGACCAGGCAAAGTTAGTGAGGTTGAAGGAGATCCTTAGTTGGTTTGACAATGAGTGGGAGATTTCGAGGACGATGCAGGCCATGTGGTAATGTATGCGAAAGAGCGAGATGGCAGCGATGAGGGCGGCGATGTACATGTACTCCTCGGCGGCAGTCACACCGCAATCCTCGAGTTCATCGAGTATCTCCTATGGGCCATGGAGAAGACAGATTCGCCCGAGGCGACAGTCAGGCGGAGGTGGTGGGTGTACAGGTCGAAGGTCGAGCACCCAGAGGATAACGAATTAATCGAGTATCGTGTGCCGTTCGTGAGGGTGCAGAGCTAGCCGGATCCACAGGAGCATTCGTTCTCCCACTGCAAGAGGAGGCCGGATGGCACAACATCGCTTCCCCGCCGTTCTCCACGGTTCCCTCGACGCTCGCCTCGTTTCAACGGCAGTGGTAGGGTTTAAGGTAAGCTTCGCACTAACCTAATCTTCCACCTGCTCATGCTTACAATCAGTGTGACAGCTAATGAAAATCATGCTTACAATCAGTCTCCGAGTACTACGCCAATCACCCTCAAATAGCTCTGGACCTTTGGGTCAAAGTTGTGACACAGTGTACAAATAAAGAAAAATAGATTGGCGCTTCTTTCAGAAAAGAGTACTCCCTAGAAAACTGCCAATATAAGCTACTAGTATTTGGTAAGAGGATTTTCTGCCGAGAAAGATCCGTCCACAGAGAGCACCACACATCCCACTGGTGGATGCCAATGCGTGCATGCAGCATGGTTGGTGTCGGTAATTTTTACTTGGCACACCTCGCACTCTGCATATATGTCGGTTCCATACGTACATTTGTGCAGTTCCACCAAAATGCAGATGAAAAACCTTGTTTGCATAGATAATGAAAAGGCATGATTACATTATAGTGGCACTAGTTGATGAAACACACAAAATAAATAAAAGAAAATATTGTGATAGTATCATAGTATGCCATGCTGCGAGGGCGAGATGGGCCCTGCGACGCCTCATACGGTACGCCTCATACTGGACATCGTCCCAAGTCTCCCAGATACACCTTCTGCCAGTGATGAACATTAGTGTACATCGGTAGTACAAGGAGGCGCCTTGAGACATTCAAATATCTATTTTTGTACATATCAACTAAAATTAAGCACCCAGTTTGCAGAAACGCTTAAACATTAACAATGGGACTAGTTGATGAAACATACATTAACAAAAAGAAGCACTTTCTTTATCTACATTGGAATTGAAATGATAGAGATGACACTCACTCTATTTTAACTGTATTATTACTTCATTTTATCAGTGACACTAGGGTCTTGCAGGTGGCAAACGAGGTGTACCGTGCGTTGCAAGGATGGAGGCCGGGGATGCTTAGACTCGGATGCTGAAGCTGGCTCTTTCAGTCACCAACATGGATGATTCAATTCATGGGACCTTTTGGTGCAGTTCACCTAAAATGAAGCAATGTCCCGTGAGCTAGCAGCTTCTTCTTCAAAAAAAATTTAGAAAAGGGCTCCAGGCCCGGTTCCATTTCCATCAGAAAACGAAACCCACAGAGCTTCTTCTTCATTAGTTGCAATAAAATTGAGCAACATCAAGGTTGGTTGTGAAGCTCCTGGAATGCTCAACTATAATTTGGATATCATTTGTGCAGTTCAACTAAGATCGAGCGTGTAATGTATATCTCTGTTTGTACAAAAAAAGGTGGAAAGGAGGGTGACTACCAAGTGATGAAACATGCATCAAATGAAAAGAAGCATGTTCCTTATCTGTATGGCAATCCTACAAGGACAGTAGAAATTTCTAAAGCAGTGGCATTGCTAGATATTAGTGTGGGCATTAGGATTAACTATGACAACCGTTAAATACGACATTACTTTGGGCACAGGAGAGTAGGCGGACCAGGACAGTTGCATTTCTAACAAAAAGAACCAAGTTATCTTAATGGGAAATTTTAGCAAGACATGTAAAGAAGTGCCATTGATTCATATTACTGGAGGCATTACATTGAAAACAACAATTGTTTAACATGTCCTTACTTTTAACAGTGCGACTGCTACATTTTACCAGTGGCTTTACATAAGAGTGGCTCGGGGCAACAAACATTAGAACAGGATATCTGGGTTGGTCCCATTTTTGTTCAATATAGCCACCTTATACATTGTGAGGCTAGCAAATCTAGTGCTGGACTTACTCTATTGACTTGTCCCCCAGTCCCCACTTTCTTTCCTTTTTCAACCAATAGATCGGGTTTATATTGAGTTTGTACTGCGTTTTTCTTTATTTCCCTATTAGACCTAGAGACCAGTTGGATAGCCAGTCTCTGCTACTTTTTGCCCCCATTATTTCCTCTTTCGACCAAGTCCTAGATTCAGGTAACAAATCCTCCCCCACCCCCCACCCCCTTTCTTCCTTGTTTGAACCTAGTAGTACTAGATTCGAGTGCATGAACTAGTTTTACCTCTTAAACGTAAAAAAATAGGTGGTTTTCGAACAGCTGATCGATCTTATCTATGAGGGGGCCTGAGAAATAGTAGAAGATACAAATGGAGCAACGTCAGGAGCTCGGGAAGTAGAGCAAGGCCGGTTTCGAAGGAAGTTATACCTGATGGTCGCCGGGATGTCGCTAGGTGGGCAGCGAGAGGCTGAATCTGCCCACACTACGGCAGCGAGGAAGAAGGAGTCGGAGGCCCTCCCTCGCCAGCGGTGCTTGGGAGAGAACGGCAAGGCAGGCTGATCGGGACGCGCCCAGCAGTGCGTAAGAGCCGTCGCCGAGGACGACCGCATGAATCTTGAACCTTCTCACCTTCCCCGGCGGAGAGGATCTGGCTGGATCTGTGACCAGCGGTGAGCAGAGAGAGAGAGAGTGTGTGGACACCGCTGTCATGTTTAGATCTGGAGAGGCCGAGACAGTGTGAAGAGAGCAACACTAGCAAGCAAGCGCGGAGGCTCCTGCCTATATAGTGGAGTAGTACTAGTTTTGTTTTGTCTACTGGAGCTGGCTTGACCTCGTCAATGACTGTCGAGAAGTCTTCATGCACGTGGCCTGGAGGCACAGTTGTCGTCATTTTGATCTGAAGCGCCGGATTATAACATATAACACGAAAAAATGCCACATGACAAGAAATCATAACCTCACTGCCCAAAGGAGACAACAGGAATCCTGATGGACAAACTAGACGAGGAACAAAGCTCAAATTAAAGATAAACTCGTAGAAAAGGGGTCGGTCGATAGATGTCCTAATTAACATAGCCGGCTTGACCTAGATGGCAGCCGAGTAGTCACTGTTCGTGCATGTGCCCCCAATGACTAGCCCAACTCAATTGTCGCTGTTTAACCCTCGCAGTGATCCGAAGCACATGACACCTAATTTTGTGAGATAACAAGAAACCTTTTTTAGATTTCTCACCACAACTACAGCCATGTACAACACAGCCTGCACGATATGTAGACGATAGCCAATCCAGGCATGTCTCCTGGAGTCTGGTCACATGCATGGACGAACTAATCTTCCGTGTCTTGCAGGGATCGTCCAGGCACCAACGTAGTACAACACTTCTCTAGTACTATCGCTCGTCTCCCTCTTCTATTAAGTCACCCGACTTGTGGGGCCAGAGAGTGTGCCTATGGTCGGTTCTCAATTGTCGTCCCACATGTGTGTGCGAATGCAATATGACGCGCGTTCCATTTGGAGAGCAGCGTGCCAGACCGACCGACCGTCTGGGGTGCGACGCGAACGCGACGGGCGTGCTGTATACTCCGTACATGTGTACCGCCGTTTTCTAGACGCTTTGCTCCATGGCGCGGGCGCAATCCATGGATACAAAATTAGTATACTGTATACTATTTAAAAGTCGAGGGCGGGGCTTTTCCTGCATGGTAGGTGGCGGGGTAGTTCCGCCTAGTCCGTTCGACAGAGACGCGAGAAGACGAGGGAGTAGGCTGCTGCAAACATAGGGCTGTGTGATTTGACAGCGAGTTACTGCTGGACAGGTGGGGCCCCGTGATTTGAGTTGCCATTATCATTTTAACTGCGGTGCTACGACCGGCGTGAGTCTCCTGATTCCTGACCACCTCCATATAGGTGCCTCTCCCAATGCTCCACCATGTAGTAGAGGCTGGCTCTTGCATGAGAGCCCACTTCTCCACTTTTTCCTTGCCTCTCTTTCCTCCACATATGCAAAAATGCCATGTAAAGCACACTATTGTACTTACTTACTCCTACAGGTGCTTAAGCTTGCCACATAGGCATAAAGTCTGATGTGGCAATTTAATCAAGAAGAGAGAGACTAGTTTGGTGACCCAAGGAAGAAACGGTGCTAAGCGCATGTACCTAGGTGAAAAGACAATTTTGAGTCTATAGCTAATTAAATGAAGCAAACCTAGCAACACCATTTCATTGGAAGAGGTCACTCCTTGGCAAATGCAATAAATACTAGTACTCCCTGTGTACCGTAATATAAGACCGTTTTTGGCACTACACTAGTGTCAAAAATGTTCTTATATTATGGGATAGAGGGAGTACAAAGAAATAGATAGAGAGGAGTAAAAACAAATATACACTTATAGCCAACCTTATAGCTAACCTTGTTGTAGTATGAGTGACTAAGTGATGACTATGTATGACATGCCAACATCATATAGCCTAACACACCATGTTAAATCTCCAATGGCGCGACCACGCGTGTGACGCGACGATCGTGGTAGGTGCGACCATGATACGGGGTGTTGGCAGCCCTTGGATCTGAGATCAAACGGTCGCATGCTAACTTGTTGAAAATTTGCAGAATAACCCTCCCGCGGCAACCGGCAAATTTCCTCCCGCGGGCCGGAGTAGGTTTCTCGGTTTGCATGCGGGTTTAATGGAGGCAAGGAGGCATGCTCAGCCGGGTGTGCAGTGGACAGCGCAGTACTATTCGATTTGACAACTACAACTAGTATATTATAAAAAGCAAAGAAGAGTAGTAGAGATAGAGATAAGAATGGAGACTAGGGAGGAGCACCTCTACTGCTTTGTGGGCTACTCCTGCCCTCCATTCGGCGGCCGCAACGTCCCCTACAGCCACTCCCTCCCGCGCTCCATTCAACGGTCGTTGTTGACATTTGGGGAGCGCACTCTCGCGACTGCTAGCAGCCACGACTTCATCGACAATGATTCTTCCCCGACCTCGGCAACCTCTTCGTCAATGACATGGGCGACAACCTCAACACCAATGGTGCTGCTCCCGTTGCACCGTATGTGTTTCTCTCCTTCCCGTTCAAAATCGTGGTAGAATTCATGTTTCTAGTCTGTGTCCTAGACTCGATCTGTTCATCTACTATGCTAGTCCGCATGATTAGTTTAATCTCTGTTATAGCCATCATGATTTATTTTGTAGTAAATCTCGTAGTAACTTGCTCATATATTCAACTGTCGGAACATCCCCTACAGCCACTCCCATTTCATGGATGGCCTGGTCGATGCCTCCAAGGAG
Source organism: Triticum dicoccoides (assembly GCF_002162155.2). Lineage (NCBI taxonomy): Eukaryota > Viridiplantae > Streptophyta > Magnoliopsida > Poales > Poaceae > Triticum > Triticum dicoccoides. The sequence continues at coordinate 620,798,141 of NC_041393.1, read as the reverse complement.
CCCTTAGTCTACTGCTATGAGTGCCCGGTACTGTTTTGGGGCTCGCCGACGGACATCGTGCATCACCTGACGCAGGCGTGCGGCGATCACTACTGGCCCTTGGCGAAGAACATCAAGTACGAGACATGCTACCCGTTCACCGTGTCGGAGTCGCTGGAGGATCAGCGCCGCCTGCTAGTCTCGGAGGAGGATGGCAGTGTCTTCCTCTTGATCATGGCCACAGGCGAGGCCCGCGTAGGACGCCGCCACATCTCTGTAGTGTGCGTCAGGGGCGACGCCGCTGATGCTGACACTAACACGAGGTCGATGTATGGGTGCGTGCTCGCTATTACTACCCCTCGGAGGTCCGTGGGCGGTGACACTGGCTACGTCAAGCTGACTTGGACTCTGCCGAGCTGGGACCTTCCCGCCGATGTGGACATGGAAGATGCATGGTATTATTTGACCCCCAACAATGTGCATGGGGACTCCAAGGAGGTTCACTTGGACATATGCATTACTAAGTAAAATGTTGATCATTAGTCTTCGCTCAATGTAATCCGCTGTCTAAGCATGTGGAGACTTCCATGCATGATCTTGCTCTATTGGAGTATCGCACATGAATAAAAGTGTATCCATTTATGGTTTAGTCTAGAATCTTCCATGTATGAATTTTTACTACAGTACCGGTGAAAGACTTATGATGAACCATTTCCTGCAAAGCACAATAAGAGTTATTTCTTCACAAGTTTTGGATGCAGGTTGAACAGTTGAACACTTTTGTTTGCACAAGAGACTTTTTTTTATCTATTTCACCCGGATGTTTCTGAGCTCTAGAGATGAAAGAATATCCGAAGAAACCTATCGATACCTGTTACACATGAGATGACCCCCACATCCTTTGTCAAAATAAACAACACCCCGATCAATGCATTTCACTCTTTCGTGCAACGGACGGGCACCTTACTTGATCCTACAGGTGCTTAAGCTTGCCACATAGGCATAAAGTTTGATGTGGCAAGTTAATCAAGAAGAGAGAGACTAGTTTGGTGACCCAAGGAAGAAACGGTGCTAAGCGCGTGTACCTAGGTGAAAAGACAATTTTGAGTCTATAGCTAATTAAATGAAGCAAACTTAGCAACACCATTTCATTGGAAGAGGTCACTCCTTGGCAAATGCAATAAATACTAGTACTCCCTGTGTCCCATAATATAAGAACGTTTTTTGACACTAGTTTTTGGCACTACACTGGTGTAAAAAAAGTTCTTATATTATGGGACGGATGGAGTACAAAGAAAGAGATAGAGAGGAGTAAAAAAATACACTTATAGCGAACCTTATAGCCAACCTTGTGTAGTATGAGTGACTAAGTGATGACTATGTATGACATGCCAACATCAGATAGCCTAACGCACCGTGTTAAATCTCCAAGGGCGCGACCGTGCGAGCGACGCGACGGTTGTGGTAGGCGCGACCATGATACGGGCTACTGCGAGCCCTTGGATCTGAGATCAAACGGTCGCATGCTAAGTTGCTGAAAATTTGCAGAATAACCCTCCAGGAGAGGATATTCACCCATAGGTATAGAATCACGCCATGCAACCATTCGATCTCAGATCCAAGGGCTCTCGGAAGCCCGTATCATGGGAGAATGGAAAGCCGCTACCCTGTCGTTCGCACGCTGGCAGTTCGCTCCTACTCGTCCACGCACGTCTTTCAATACTACGGCGGTTTCCTCCTAGTCGTCTCGTCCATTCACATTACGATAGTTCCAGTAATCCTAACCCTCCTCCCAAATCCATGGCGTCCCAAATCTCCCTGATCGGCGGTGAGTACAAGGTTAGAACCATCACCGGCTATGAGTTCGACATCATCTACACCTGTTCTTCCGCGACAGTGAAAGGATGCCTTTCTCACTTCAGACGCATGTTCGAAGACTCAGATGATGAGTGGTTTGCTAGGCTAGATGTTGAGTACACCACAGTCGTGGGACGAGAGAAGGATCTAAAGGACAAAGAGAGGAAGAAGCCCGTCGTGATCTAGGTTTGCGTGCATGACTTATGCTTGGTCTACCAAATATGCCAGGCCGACGTTGAGTGCCACGAGTTTAAGGACTTCCTCGAGAGCAACCTAGTCAAATTCGTTACTGTAGACTTTGGAAACGACAAAGAAGTCATGCGTCGGAGCCATGGTTCATCCTTCGTACGGTAAACTGGAGAAACCTCCATACACGTTTCATCGTCATGCATGGCAGCGGAATGTACTAGATATAGACCAAATCCACTACACTGCAATGGATGGCTACCTTTGCTTCAATATCTACAAGGGTTGGATGAAGAGCAACAGCCAAGTGTGCGGTTCAAGCAAAGAAGTATCGGCCAAGAGGAGGAGGGACAAGGACGAAGTCGAGGACGTGGACGAGGACTCCAAGTAAGGTGGCAGTGTCATTGCTCATGGTGGTTCTAATGCAGTGTCTACCGGAATAGTTGCAAAGTTTAATTTCAGGTGTGCTTAATTTAATTTGACGGGTGTGTTGTGCTAAGCCCCCAGTTGAACTATATGTTATGTTTCTTCTTGTTACTTTAACTCTTCAGTATGTACATACTAGTATTTCTTACATTTAATATTTTAGTTGGTATAGTACTACCACTCGTTTCTTCACATTATATACGTACAATATATATGGCCAACATCATATAGCCAGCAGTTTAGTCGTCAAAGAATTTCAGGGTGCTTAGTTTTGTCAAAGAATTCCAGGGTGCTTAGTTTTATTTGAGGGGTGGGTTGTGCTAGACACCATTATTGTGACTAGCCTTTTTAATAGTACTATATGCATAATTTGACGATGAGCGCCCTCTATATGTACCACCTTTTTTTTAATTTCAAGTTTTGCTCCATGGCGCAATCCATCGATACTACTCCTGTACAAAAGTATACATTTTTTAAAAGGCTAGAGGGCGGGCAGTCTAGCTTGGTCGGTTTCACGAGAGGCGAGGGCCTTTGTGATTTGACGGCTCATTACTGCTGGAAGGCGCGGCCTTGTGATTTGACTGCTCGTATAAATGTGTCGACGACCTGATCGAGGAGGTGCAAAGAATCATGCGGTATACTCAAGTTTTCCACTGGAGTAGTACTACGACAGAGGAGCACGAAACACGGCAGCCCAGTGCCATATGGCGATAAAAAATAATCTAATTTGCTAGTCATCTCATTGTTAATATTGTTCTATTCATTCCCTTAAAAAAAACCATTGTTCTATTCATGCCTCGCAGAGAACGTGACACATGCAGCGAAACATCCGAAGCAAAAGATGAAACACAGGAGCAAAAGAAGAAGGAAGATTATCACCCCAAATGATCTAATTCGTCGTGGAGTCGTAACTGCTTCTTTATCGCCTCCACGACCTCCATCTCCTTGCGCATCTCCTCCGCCATCTTCTTCATTCTATCCATGACGCAGGATTTCTCGACGCGAGCCTTCATCATCTGTTCCACGGCCGCATTATGTACCTTGACAGCAGCCGGGTGCTCGATGCGGAGCTTCACCAACTCCTCCTTCTGTTCCATAACGAGGGCCTACAGCATCTTCATCGAGGAACTACTATTCTCATGCAGCTTCTTCCAGCCGGCGTTCTTCTTCTCCAACAGGTCGATCTCATGGCAGAGCTTCGCCTTGTCCTCCTGAAGTCGCAGGATTTCGCCGGTCACCTTCTTCTCCGAGGCAATGCTCTTCTTCAGCAGCATCACCAAGCCGGCGGTCAACTCCCCCTGTTGATTGAGCTCAGCGGGCATGTCGTCGAGGCTCTCCTTCAGCAACTCCATCAATCCTTGGATGAACCCCTTCTTCTTATTGAGGTGCTTATTGAGCTGATCGGGCATGCCGTCGAGGGATAACGACTCCAGCTCCGCCGGCTCGGCATGTTCGCCTCCGCGGCTAGGGCGCTCCTGGGAGCCATCGCCTGCCCGTGAGAGATCTTTCGAGGTCTCTGCGTGGCGGCGAGCCATCTTTTTTTTCCGCAGCCTTGGTTGCCGCTCCCTTGTTACGAGTAGTTCTCGACCTAGAGCTCTGCTCACCGGCCATGGCAACGACGGACGAAGAAGAAGCACATATGAGGAGGAAAGGTAGACTAATTTTCGGTTAGGTAGTTCCCATTTTTATAACCTAAGTACTAGCACTAGTACTAATACCTGCATAGTGGGAACACATTCAGGTTTGGTACGTACTAGTAGGTGTGAGCAGGCTTTCGAATGTGATGGGAACAAGGTAAAGATTAATTGATGGTTTTGGTTTCGAGGCCCGAAACGACTCCAGATGAGTTTAGCGGAACATAAATTTCAAGTACTACACTGCTCAAATGCATAAATATTATGTTACTGTCAAAAATTGGCACAAAATACGAAGGAGACCAATGGAAGTACTACTAGCAACCCACGATTTAACTACTCGCATGCGCGCAGTGGAGTAATAATGTCTTTCTTCTGCCCTCACGTCCACTCAATTTGCATGCGCTGTATTAATTGACCATCAATGAAGTGAACGACTTTACACGTGTCAAATTATCACATGGGGTGGATCTTGGTACAAAATTGCGTCCGCCCGTGTACTCGCGTGTGCGTGCAAGGGAATGAGTGCGTGCGTGGCGTGCGTGCACATCTTCGCTTCGTGCATGTACTGCCAGTATGGCTCAGGGAGGACGAGTACATTCTTCTGGAACCAGCAGCACGTCACTGTGATCAATGAGGTCGCGACAACGCCTCCACATGTGCCACGTGGCTTCATGAACTATAAGATAGACACTGTGTAGCGTGCCATTGGTATTCTAATTTACGTGTTTTGCACATACTCGAAGTACAAGTAAGGTACACGTGCATTGCACGCATCAGATTTTGCAACCAAATAATGAATAGATACCACACTATAGCATGTAAGCTCTGAGTCATATATGCCTGATTTAGCCCTTCGTTTAATTCTTATAGTTCATCTCATTCAAAATCAATTAGAGGGTGCTTGGATACGTTTTAGTCCCATGACTAAAAGTAGTGAGACAAAACATGCTAGCCTCATCCATGCTTGGATCCAAATACTAAGGAGACTAAAATCAAGTTAATGAGCATTTATTATCCTCCAAACCCTCCAATCCAGAACTTGCCCGTATTAAAGGAGAGGAGTTCAATGAGGAGAGAGAGGACTAATCCACATTTTAGTAGGGGTACCCCTGACTAATTTTTTTTAGTCTTAAGACTAGTTTTAGCCCCTCTTTAGTGAGGGGTGGTTGGAACTTTAGTCTCTTAAAGAGACTACTTTTAGTTAGACTAAAATAAGTCCCTTGGATCCAAGCACCCTCTTAGTTTTCATAAAAAAGCTAAGAACGCGGGAATAGGAAAAACATGGGATTTTAGTGGAATGTCGTCTTGAATCCTACACGATTGTACGAGTGTTTGATTGTGCATGGAAAAAACGCAGAATTCTTTCAAAGAGGTTTGAGTGGATGGGATGTTTCCTAAGAAATCTAGTGCAAATGAATCATATGGAAATATTCCTATGGTTTACAATCCTACGAATCAAACAACCAAGATAGGAAAAATTCCTCATGATTACAATCCTCCAAAATTCCTTTGAGAATCCTTTGAACCAAAGAAGCCCTTAATCTATTTTATGATTCATGGAATTGTGCGTTGTAAAGCATAAAGTAAAAACAAATAATGGCAATTCAACTAGAAAAAAAGTTTGGGCAGTTATGATACGGAAGATTCTAGAACAAAAGAGAACCACTGTTGTTTTGAGGTTTCTGCATTATGCTTAAGTTCAACCATGGAGTCTGCTAAATTGTACATGTGGAAAAATCTGGTGGGGGGGTTAGAAGATGGTGCGAGGGTCCGAGTGGAGGGAGACTATGAAGGAATGCACAAGTGCGAGATCGATATTTAGAGAGAGGGGGCGAACACGTGCGCTGTTGCACGTAGTGGCGGAGCCATGAAAAATAAATGAGATAGGGGGTCAAGCATTGCTAACCCTTTACGAGGAGGGTCAATTCATGAAATTAAACCTTTTTTAGCAGCAATTGTCTAATGATCACATTCATATTAGCCTTGATATATAGTGATGTTAGGGGGGGGGGGCAGGGCCCTTACTGAGAGATGAAGCGGAAGGCATGGATGATGAGAGGGGGACGTTTGATATATAATTAATGTGGGTGTATTAGATATATATGTTAATCCTATATAGAGAGGTATAGATTGATCGATGTGGACGTGGGAAAGAGGGTGAGACCTCACTGGATATATCGATTGATCGGTTTGTGTGGAAAACTATGAAAGACCTAGCTATATACACACATACATAGAGGAACATCGATCTTGCGCATGCATGCATGAGAGATAAAGAATGCCCTATATGATGGAGAGGGGGATGTGTGTGGGTGTGTGCCTTCATGGGAGACCGACCTGAAGAAAAAGATTGCATGCGTGCGATGGATAATGCCGACTGGTAGTGTGTGTGCATGCATGCACGAGAGAAAGTTAGTGGTACAATTATAAAGAGAAGACTACTGTGTGGGTGTAAAAGAATAGGTGAGGTCATAATCAATGTAAAGTTGAATCCAAATATTTGAATAAGAGATCCTGATGTTTGAAACCCACGCATGCATGAATATAACGGAGATCTGCGTGGTGTGGTTTGGAAACGAGCATGTTGTAATGTATACACATTGAACAAGGTCAGACTGATTTGAATTTGAGATACCGATGGCAGACATCATTTGGCCACGTCGCATCCATGCATGGACACACTATTCTAATTGGAGATGATGGGCGGCTTTCGCATCACATATCTATATCTATACCCCTATATATATGTATTATATATATATTTATATTGTGTGCGGGTAACTTTAACTTTGAAAGATGGTTGTTGGATGAGGCGAATCCGATGGTCCAAAGATGGCAAATTTGAGCACTATTGGTCGTTGGATATCATCTAGATTCCACCAGATTTCGCCACATGTATAATCTAGAAGACTCCATGGTTGAACTTAAGCATAATGCACAAACATCAAAACACAAGCACTTCTTATTTGTTCTAGAATCTTCCGTATCAGAATTGCCCAAATGTTTTTCTACATGATTTGCCATTATTTGTTTTTAATTTATGTCTTACAACGCACAACTCCATGAATCGTAAAATAGATTAGCTTTCTTATAAAAACTAGATGATTTTGAATGAAATGAACTATAAGAATTAAACGAACATCTACATCATGCATATATGACTCAAAGCTTGCATGCTATAATGTGGTATTTATTCATAATTTGGTTGCCAAATCTCATGCGTGCAATGCATGTGTACCTTACTCTAGTCTAAATGGTGTTTGTGTGTGTGTTGTGCATGTTGAGGTGCAAATTGTCTTTTTTTGGGTACACGCTAAGCTTGTTCTTCTGAAATTTCAAGCCGCGCCTTGTTATGCCGAAAATTGAAGCTAGCATCTCTGTCTATCGTGCTGCAAAACTCCCGCCTCTTCTACCCGCGCCTTGTTAGCCTGAAATGTTTAAAATATATCTTTGTCTCGTTGTGCTCCGACAACTCCGTCCATCTCAACCCGCGCCTTGCTATTCCGAAATTACAATGCGCGCGAAAACTCCCACCTCCTGTGAAATCCCGACATGCGAAATGCCCGTGGTACCCCTGAACCGAAAGAACCGCCTCAAACGGTGGGGGGTACTTTCGTAACTTACCCCACATTTCGGACAAGCGCGTATCTAAGCCATGGCTCCCCACTGCCATCCCATCCGCCCACCCATTCGTAACTTACCCCACATTTTGTAACTTACCCCACATTTCGTAACTTACCCCACATCCACCCACCCATCCGCCCACCCATCCACCCACCCATTCGACAAAGCTTAGTTTAGACATGCTTTGTGTGAATGCCACCTGTTTAGTGTCTAATTACCATATATGTGAATTATGCAATGCCATCTTGTTGCAAGACATTATATATGTGAATTATGAAATGTTATCTTGTTGCAAGGCATTATGTATGTGAATTATGCAATGCCATGTTGTTTAGGCAAGCGTCATATATGTGAATTATATCACGCCGTCCTTTTTTTGTATTTCTCATTGCTTTTGTCTACAATGTTTTTATATTAAACTGCTCTTCCTGTGCATCAGCCATTTGAATTGGTGATGGAGAAATCTGGAGTGAAAACAAGGTCTTCAGAGCAGACAATGCTACCTGCTGAAGCAGATATCTTGCTGGTTACAGATAGCTCTTCAGAGGAGGATTCAGAGGCAGATGACCAGTCCTATTATCCCCCTGAGGTGTATGCTCAAACTTGGCAGGGTTATATTACTCATATAATGCATATGTTGTATTGCAATGCTTAGTTTTTACATCATATACGCAATATTGAATGCCATCTCCTTAGTTGACACATCATATATGCGATTGCCCTCTGCTCACTTCCTTAGTATATAAATCATGGGATAATTAGATTTATGCCCCTAGTTGTGTCCCACTCGTCTGTTTTACCCCTAATTTCCAGAAGTCACCGGTTCTGTCCAAGTCACTTTGCTCCTCTTATCCTTTTGCCCTTTGACCATTTGACCGTCAGTTTGAAAACTTCATAACTAATTCATACTAAATCAGAAAAATGCAAATAAGATACAAAAATGTTCAGAAAAACATTACCTATATGTCAGTGTCATTTGCATTCATGAAAAAAGTGTTGGAAAGTGCACATCCGAGTTTTAGCTCTTTTGATACCACCATGAATAGTAAACTCTAAAAAAATTCAAAAAAATCAAAAAAAATATGGTGGCAAAGAATGACAAATGTTCTAAGTGCTTGCCAAGTTTCATTAGAGAACGACATTCATGGAAGTCGTGGCAAAAAATAATCTATTTTGGGGTGTTGATTGTTTTTTTTGTCGCGGCACCCACGAATGTTATTCCCTGATGAAACTTGGCAGACACTTAAAACATTTGTCATTCTTTGCCACCAATGTTTTTTGAATTTTTTTGAACTTTTTTAGATTTTACTATTCATGGTAGTAGCATAAGAGCTAAAACTCGGATGGGCACTTTCCAACACTTTTTTCATGAATGCAAATGACAATGACATATAGGTGATGTTTTTCTGAACATTTTGGTATCTTATTTGCATTTTTCTGATTTAGTATGAATCAGTTATGAAGTTTTCAAACTCATGGTCAAACGGTCAAAGGGCAAAAGCATAAGAGAAGCAAAGTGACTAGGACAGAATCGGTGACTTTTGGGAATTAGGGGTAAAACAGACGAGTGGGGCACAACTAGGGGCATAAATCTAATTATCCCATAAATCATATATTTGAATTATGTCATGCGATGATGTTTACATAGACAGCATGTATCTGAATTATGGCATGCCAACCCATTTTCTAAAGACATAATATAGTTATATCATCTCATCCTGTTTACATAGTCATCATATTTTAAATTATGTCATTCTATGCGTGAATTATATCATGCCATCATGTTTCCATCGACGACATGTTTGTGATTTATGGCATGCCAACCACTTTAATAGACACATCGTATAGTTATATCATGTCATCATGTTTACATAGTCATCTTATTTTGAAATATGTCATTCTATCCTGTTTAGTTAGCCATCATACATGTGAAATTGTGTCATGCTATCCTGTTTAATTAGCCATCATATATGTGAAATTATGTCCTGCTATTCTGTTTGCTTAGACTACATAAATGTGAATTATTTCATGCCCTGTTTTCTTCCCTACTATCCATTGCACCTGTCTATCTTACAATGTCTGTACATTCAATTACTTTTCTTGTTTATCAGTCATTTCAATTGGAGGGAGTGATGGCAGTATCTGTGGGAGTAAAAACACGATCTTTAGAAAAGATCGTGCTACCTGTCGATGCAGATAGAACCACGGTTGTACTTGCCCAAGAACCAGCCCCACCACACATAACCCACACTCATGCATATTGTACCCCTACCCAGTTGGACAGAGAACCAGCTACACCCCTTCTAACCCCAACCCCAGCAGATAGACACCCAGTTCCCGTTGACACATCACCGTCTCCACCACAGAGCACCCAAACACGAGCAGTTAGTAACGCAACTGCAGTGCCCAAATCACGAGGAGCACCACTCTGAACCCGAAGTCAACGCTTAAAGCGGAAGAAGAATTGTTCTCATGTCAGGTTCCGTAGCTATGGTTCATACTACTTTGCTCTTGCATCACTGTATTTACTGATACCAACTAATTTCAAATTTGAAGGATGCAATTGAAACTCCAATGACACAACAGGTATGTTTTAAACATGTTTCTTCAATGTGTTTGGCTATTTGCTGTTGTAACATGCTCTATGTTGATTTCAGTTTCAATTGAATAAACAGTTATGTTCTCATGCCATGCACATTACAAGTGTTGTTATTGCTATGTAGTTTCCCACACTTATATTTTGTCTATGCTGCTTTGTCTTAAATAGATATGATTCGAACTGTATCTATCTTGATTTGGCAACATAAACTAGAATGATATAGACCATACAGTGACCATACTACATAGATATATGTTTGTTTCATGTTGTTATCCTGTCCACCTTACTACTGAACTGGTTTACCAAAATGAGTTTCATATACTGCATTGTAAACCTGAGATGTGTTTGCTTGTTTCTCTTTTAGAACGCGGATAAAATATTGGAGAAGAGTAGCCTGTTATGCAATGGTAAAGGAAGTAATGCAGATAAGGTTCAAGATAGAGAGACATCCCTGTTGGTCTCCAAGAAAGCTGATAAAAACTATATTGAAGACACTGAGACAACCCCAAAGTCCTGTCTTGATGTAGTGTTCAAGTTACTGGCTACCACTGTTGGCACCAGCTCTTCGAACTCGTTGCCTGAATCAGTTCGGCTTCTTGAGTCTCAACTTCAAGCTGAAAGACATCGATCAGATATTATGCGACAGGAAGCCGAAGGACTGAGGAAGTCCCTGCAGAATTCAGATGCATACTTTCTGGTGCAACAGCAAGCGCTGGAGGACTTAAGCGCCAAACAAGAGAAAGTTAATAAGCTTGCTAAGCATCTTGCTAGCATTATGGGTACCCAGGATATTGTTTCTTGAGCTCTTCTGAAGTGGTTCCAGTTCTGGACTTGTTTTGCTGCGGCGTTTATATGCTGTTGTGTTCCCTATATTTGCACTGGTGGCGAACTTTGATGCCCAGTGGATGTAATATGTGTAATAGCTGTGATAGCCTAGTGTAATTTCTTGCTTATTTATTTCCTTGTTGTCTTGTTTATTTGTTTGCTTGTAGTCAGTGCAGTTCTTTTTCTGTGGTTTGCTAGTGGCTGCAATAACCTTTTTTTTAAACTAGGCCACAATAACCATGGGCTAATATTTATCGTAGTGATACTAGGCCTCCTACGGGCCATAGAAATAGTGGGCCTTCTATGGGTCATATAAACAGTGGGCCTTCTACGGGCCGTAAAAAGAGTGGGCCTTCTACGGGCCGTAGAAACAATGGGCCTTCTATGGTCCGTAGAAACAATGGGCCTTCTACGGGCCGTATCATCAACGGGCCTTATATGGGTCGTATGATCGATTGGCCAAACATGGGCCAAACAGACCACATTCTGGCCGTAAACGGACTAGAGTTGGAATCGTCCGTTCATGGGCCGACCATAACAGGCCATCGTTAATAGGCCGTATTTGATGACGCTATGAAAACGGCCCAACGTATTAACGGACCACAAACGGGCCGACTATAACCACAGGCTGAATTTGGCCCACAAGCAGAAAATGACAGTAACGGGCCGTAAGTAAACGAATGCTGGAAATGAGCCCAAGAATAAATGGGCTCTGAGAAGGCCGAAAGATAACATGGGCTGGAAACGACCCAACGGAATAACGGGCTGTTAATGGGTATAAAGTGATACACTGTTCTTTACGGGCCAGTTTCACCACATGGCCGTTAATGGGTGTAAAGTGATACACTGTTCATTATGGGCCAGTTTCACCACGGGCCGTTAATAGGCCAAGAGTTACATAGGGCCTCATATGGGCCGAAAGACGTCATGGGCCATACATGGGCCAGAAGTGAAAACGGGCCATAATCATATTGGATGGCCCAGATGACGCTACTAGGCCTAATTCGAATAGGGTGTAACGGGCCTTGGGTTAGCGGGCTATAAATGGGCTATATGCGAACAGACCGTTAACAGGCTTTCCATGGGCCGGCCCATCACCTTTTGACCAAGTCAAACGGGCCGGCCTTTTCACAGGAATGGGCCTCTGTTGGGCCATGCCACGTGTCGACGTATCATAGGCACCTTCTGTCCAATGAGTGGATGACATCTGTCCCAGCGATGAGCCGACACGTGTTTCCTCCAGCCAATGATGATTTTACACGTGGAAAATCCCCATTGGTCGGGGCTATTAACGGGTTATCGGATCCAAAACCCGCCCTGATAGCTTAACGCCGTTCCGTTACGGTGGATGCCACGTGTCGGTCACCCTTGACAAAAGCACTTCTGTGACGCGCGATTTATCATCATGGAAGTGGACACTTCCGTGATGATAATTTTGGTAATGTCATGGAACACTTCTATGGCAGCACGTGTATGACTATCTTGATTCTGTCATAAAATCTTCATGGATGTACATGCATGACAGAAAACGCGACCTACTGTGACAAACACGTATCATCACGGAAGTGTATTTTTTTTGTAGTGTCTGCTTGGCGGCTCAAGGAGATCCGGAATACTGCTGCCATCGGAACAGCCCCCAAGCCTGCCGTCTTGCAGTTGATACAACGAATCCATCTCGCATGTGGATGACTCACCATCAGATGGTCGTCTCACCGCCAGATGCAGATCCTTCAGAGAGTCCTCTGTGGATGCATCCCACGAAGGCACACTTCATGGCTGGCAGAGCCCGGGCGGGTCTCGCACGCTGAGCCGTCTCGATGAGGTCAGTGCAGATGTCTGGCTCAGGACCCGGCTCGCCAATCTTGCCGATGAAGACGTGAATTCCGCCAAAGGGGACCCGGTACCCGTACTCAATTGAGCTAGCGTCGGGGCCCTAGTCTGCGCCGTCGATGTAGAGCTTGCCGTGATGACTCTTGGTCATCAGGCCCATAGCGTATCCCTTGAGCCCTTCGAAGCTGCCCTTCAAGAACTCAAATCCACCATGCGTTGGCCCCACGGTGGGCGTCAACTGTCGTGGAATTGTCATGTCAGATGTCCTAGTGAAAGGACTTAGTCGTGGAGCCATCGCAACTAGGAAGCTTAAAGGGGTTAATCGGGAGAAAGGACACGGGGTTTATACTGGTTTGGCCCCTTACGGTGAAGGTAAAAGTTTGCGATCCAGTTTTGAGTGGGATTGCTTATGTCTCGATAACTAGGGAGTGAAATTGCTTAACCTAGCTCTCGGTCTGATGTTACTTGCCTTGAACCACCGCTGGGCCATCCCTTTATATACAGAGGTCGACGCCCAATGGCTCTCAGAGTCCTGGCCGGCTCATAAATAGTGTTTGGCTCGGTCTCTTAACTATTCTTGCCTTACAATACAAGTCATGTACATATGGCGGTTTGTCTCTACGGGCCTTAAGTCACCTCTAGGCTTTGGGCCCTTAACTGAACCGCCATCTTCAAGCTTGGTCTTGGTCTTCAAAGATACTCATAGGTATAACCCGGCTCCTCCTGGGCGGGTCATATCTAATAGTTATATCCCCAACACTAACCATGTAGCATCTGGAAAAAAACCTGCATCCATGTATCAGCTGAGCTGACTTAAGCGTAACCCCATGTTTTGTTACCTGTTTCATCTTTCAAGCTGGTTGAGAGCAAAAAAAATCTCTTTCATTGGAGGATGCTAGATTTTGACTTAGCATTATTGCTTGGGTAGCATGGTTAACCTGTAAAGGAGAATTTTCTTTCCTGCCAAAAAGTTTATCATTCCTGGATTTCCAAATACACCACAAAAAAGTAATGATGTTATTTATAGAAGCTTGTGGCTGATTAGAAGTGAGGAGAGACTGTATAATAGTAGGGACGGAGCCAAATTGTTGTATTAAGTACTCACTTCTGATATACCATAGTTTAGTGAACAAAGCAGCCTTGGCAAATGGACAAAGAAAGAATAAATGCATGTCATCTTCCTCTACGTTGCATCTGGAACAATGTTTCTTTACGTGTGTAGAACATTTACCTGCTCTCATAATTGTTGGTAATGCTCTTTGTAGCAGCCTCCAAGCAAATGTTTGTATTGTAGGTGCCATTTCCTTGATGCTCCAACCTGTTTTAGAAGTTGCTTTGTAATAGCAGGTACTTGCCTTGGTTGTGATTCGCCTTGCTCCTACATTATTTGTAAAAAAATCCTGTATGCACTTTTTGAAGTGCATTTACCTGTTGATGTTAGCTTCCAACAAAGTTGTCATGTCCTTCTGTTTGAATTATAGGAGTTTGGAGAATGATATCAGCAACCTATTGATCAAAAAGACTATAAACCAAACTTGAATTCCAAGCTTTTTGAGAGGGCAGCCAAAGATCCTTGACTTGAGCAGGGTATCTGAACTGCCCATCCTGAATAATGATATGATCATAAACTGATTTCCAGACAGGGCACCAAGGAGTTCTCCAGATTGAGACAATACCATCAATAAGTTGGTAGAAAGAAATGGAGCGCAAGATGGGGTACACCTTGAGAATAGCAGACCAAAAAGTGGACTTTGGAACATTTTGACTAGCTCTCCAAATAGAAGTATCCAGGAAGTATTTGGCTTTTAAGATTTTGGCTAAATGGCCATCAGGATTCTTTACAATTCTCCATGCAGTTGAGAGGATGAGACCTCTATTCATAGCCTGAATATTCCTAATCCCTAGACTACCTTCACATTTTGGAATACATATGTCCTTCTAGGCTCTAATCATGCCACACACCTAATGGAAGAGTAGACACATGCTATGATTCTTTCACAGCAAAAGATTTGGCAGTTAGGCTTGGGCTAAACCTTGACAGAAATGTGGGATGTAGTAAGGTCATGATCAACTCGGACAACCTGAAGGTAGCAGAAGCTTTGAGAGGTAGCAATTCTTCTTCGGTGGCAAGCACAATTATTTACGGTGGCTATTTCATGTCCTCGTATTTTAATCATGTATTTTATGATCGTTGTAATAGAGAGTGTAATAAAGTAGTGCATGAACTTGCCAGTTAAATTTTATCCTCCTCTGCATGGATGGATTCGACACCTGTTGAGGTGCTTCCGTTACTTGTAAACGATGCCACAATTTTGCTAGATGAATTAAGGGGGAGAAGTTTATCAAAAAAAGTGGGTTGCTATGAATTATTATTATTTTATTTCTTGTCAATTTAGAACTTTGTTCCAACTTCCAAGATAGGTCACTAACATCATTGTGCAAGATTGTGCATTAAGTGAGCTGAGAACAGCTTTTACAGGGCAATTAGAACCATCATGCCACACACCTAAGCAGGTACCAACATCGAAAAGCTTGCAAGCATCCTGAGCCTGCTTGTGAGCAATCATGTTGTTCCCCCTTTTTAACTTGAAGATTCTAGCATCATTTCTATGAGTGAATTGAATAAAGTGGTGAAGATGAGGTCTTATCGTCCAATGCCCTAGGAACTTAATTGGGTTCATTTTTGTACCAGCTTGTTGTGGAGCACTTGACTATCTATTAAGAAATTTGGCTCATCTGCTTCCATTGCTTTGCTACTTGTGCTTCCAGCTCAAACACTTGTGCCTCAGCCTGCAAGGGGGACTCTGTCATCGAAGTTTCCTTAATGAAGATGGCACGCTTGTTGTCTCCGTCATGCCATTGCACGAATGTTCCAAGCCCCGCTTTACTCTTTAAACTTGAAAAATAATTGAATAAAGAGGTAGTATCCTTCCATGTCGCATTTGTAAAAACACTTTGTCCTTTAGAGATCATGTATTTGGAAACAACCATGCTGCATATACTGTATTTCGTAACAAAAGAGGTGGTGGTAATATAAGTATTTATAGCTTCATTAGTAGGAGAAATGTTTCCTCTGTCTTTTGTTCGCCACTTAGGTATTTCTTCGGCATTAGAAGGGCCTTCGGTTCATATAGAACCTGCAATGGAGCATATTGTTTGTTGTTGAAGAGCATGTTATTTTTTGCCTTCCATACAGACCAAAGATTACTAAAAATTATGGCAACAAAGTGATCAATTTCAAAATTAATCAACATGTGATTGATTGCAATTTCCACTCCCTATATACCCTAAGGTTGTCAACATGCAGATCTAGAGGAGAAGCAAAGCACACCGCGTGCATAAAAGAAACAGAATAAATGGAATTCAGTTTCATTCACCCTAATTTGCAAGGCCGGGAGAAGGGGCACCATTATGAACATCATTAAGACCATAGAAAGAAGGGCCAAACTTTTGATAAGCACTTTTGGAGGTACAAATTCCAGATGAGGTGAATTTTCAAATTAACATGTCATCATTTGTATCAGCACCAACTGTAATTTGTTAAATAATGTTCGCTTTCGTATCACCAAACAAATTACTAAGAAACTGAATATTCTAAAATCTAGTATTGAGGATCCAAAGGTCAGAAACAATGGGGGGATAAGTAAACTTGAATCCTGTATAATAAGAGCCTCATGAGTGTTCTTCTAAAAGGTGTACCAGGGAGTTAACCCGATGCTAGAATTTCATCTAGGAATTTGAATTGAAACAACATTGATGAGCAGGTCTCTTACCTTAAGAATTGAAGTCCAAAAGGCGGATTTAGGTACATTAGTAGGAAGCCTCAAAGAAGAAGTGTTAGGAAAATACTTAGAATTTAGGATTCTTCAGATGTTGTTGTCTTGAGATGTTGTTTTCTTCAGTAGTGACGATCGTATAGGCCACATTAACCAACATTGATTTATTGACTGCTTCCAGATTCCTAATGCCTAAACCACCTAGCTTCTTTGATTTACAAATCTTTGTCCATGCTTTTAGATAGAGATGCTTCACTTGATTTATCTTCCTACACCCCCTTTCACCATAAATCCCTAATGACAACATTCATTTTTGCAAGAATCTTTTTTGAAAATAAGGTATTAGACATGTAGTACACCGGAAGAGAAGAAAAAAACATATTTGATTAAGACAAACTTGGCAGCATCTGGCAGTTTATTAGCTTTATACCCAGTCAGTTTACTCTTGAATTTATTAAGGAGAAAAGTATATGCGCTAGCCTTCTTTCTAGCAGGTATAATAAGAGGATGACCAAGATGTGTACTATCATTGTTCATGTGCACCACTATGAAGATATCTCTTCTGGACTTCGTAACATTCTTACTAAATGGAACAAAATATTTGGCCCACTTAGGAGTCTAATCTGATATAGGGCATAAATGTTGCAAGGTATTCCAGATAGTAGTGGTTTCTTCTTGAGTAGTTGGACCACAAACTATCAAACATATGTAAAACATTAAGGAATAAATGGGAGGGCAGTTTGGACCCAGGACTATTCCTTGCAGATTTCTTCTTTGAACTTTGTCTTGTAACCCTACAACCATCTCGTTTATGGCTATGAAGAACAAATAAGGCGACAGAGGGCACCCTTGCTTTATACCTCTAGACCCTCTGGAATGGTCATGAAGATTCACATTAACAATGCAGAGAATTTAGAATTAGAAATGCAAGCAAAAATAAGATGGACAAAATGATTACTAAAACCTTGTTTCCTATGGGCATTGAAAAGGATTTCCCATTCAAGTCTATCAAAGGCTGTAGCGAGATCAATTTTAAACATAAAATTATGATGTTCCAACTTGAGAGCGAAAAGGACTGAGTGACCTCTTGGGCAATGATGACATTATTAGTGGTTCTTCTACCTTCAACAAAAGTCTATCGAGTGTCCAGAATTCTATTGGGCAAATGGAGTTTGATGCAATTTGTTAGGGATTTCGTAATCATCTTCTAAGTAACATTACTAAGACTGATGGATCTAAAATCCTGAGATTGAACACACAAGTTCTTCTTTGGAATTAGAGCAATGCTAGTCTCACTGAGTTGAGGGGGTAATGTACCATGACAGTAGAAATTCTGAATTAACCTCACAATGTCATCTCCAATCAATTGCTATGCAGCCTTATGAAAAGCAACACCGAGCACATCTGGACCTAGAGAGGTGTCACTTCTTATGTTCTTTAGAATCTCCTAGATTTCCTCTTTTAGTGGTATTGAGTTAGTAAACTTGTCCTGGATGTAACCTGCATTAAAACCCTTAAACATTATGGAAATTGGTAGAATTAGTGGAAGTAAAAATATGTTTGAAATAGTTAATAAAACATTGAGCAATTTCCTCTAGATCGAGAGTGGTGTTCCCTTGAGAATTATCTAAGGAAACTACCATGTTCCTCCTTCTTCTTTTGAGGACAGAAACATGAAAAATATTTAGTGTTTTTGTCACCTTTTGTCGCCCAATGTGTCGGAGCTAAATCCGACATGTCGGGTGGGGGGTCCCAATCTGGTAGTCTTCGCTAGATGGTAGCAAGGATACAAGGGACACGATGTTTACCTAGCTTTAGGCCCTCTCGAAGAGGTACAACCCTACGTGCTGCTTTGTTGTATTAATTATGGATGGGGTACAAGTACAAGTGATCTACCATGAGATCGGATGTGTATATGCCTCTGTGACCCTGGCACCTCGGCTTATATAGATGCCGAGGATGTCTAGGGTTTACACAATGTCGGTTGTATCTAAGGGGCAAATGTGCTGAGGACTACCTCTACGCCTTGGAGTATACACTAAGTCTTCGTGTTATTCCTTCTTGATGCTCTTGGCCCGGACTAACGAAGCCCAACAGTGATAAGCTTAGGAGGATCCTTGACCCAACCCATGGACGGGCAACTGACATGTCAAGCACCCTCTAATTTAGGACTCCGTCGCAATGTTTCTTCGCCCTTTGCTTGTAAAATTGAATAAGCTTGGTCATTATATTCTAATAGGTAGTAGTAAGTTGTTCCGCCTTTCTGTGGTCCTGTAAGTGGAGTGCTTGTTCTTGAATGTTTGCAATTTGTTGTTCAAGATGATGTAGTTGTTGTTGAAGAGGTATCTTTTTTCTGCACCAGTCTTAAGCGAGCCAACCAAATGCATGCCCGTGATCTTTTCAAACACGAACACAAGTTTTGAAAATATTCATGAATTTTAGAAATGTTCACGGAATATTTGGAAAAAATATTCATTAATTTTGAAAATTGCATGTGTTTTTTTGTTAATTTTTCATAAATTTTAAGTACATTCATATTCTTTTATTAAAATGTTCATTAACTATTTAAAAAAATCATAACTTAAAAAAAAGTTCATGAATTACATAAAGAAAAGGCAAAATTGACAAAAAAATAAACATGAAAAGAAAAAGCTTAAAGCTAGAAAACATCGTGAAAGTAGATAACCTAGAATAAAAAGAATAAAAAACATAAAATAAAAACCGAGTAAATAACTAAAAGACAACAAGAAACAAAGGAAACAATTGAAGATATATGTTGAGACGAATTTGCCATGCTCGCCAACTAAACTTGCCACACTCGCCAAACATAATTTTCCATTAAAAACGTTCGATTTGGAGAGAGTATATTGGTACTATATTGTCGCGTGGATGCGTGAAATTTGTAGTGGCATGCATGCTATGACGTCGCAAGCAACCAACCACGTAGTACGTTTTGAGTGGCAATTAAGAATGGTTGATGGCGTTGGCGTGTGCTCGCCGGCACATTCGAATTCAGATCGGCCGAGTCCTTAAAACCGGAGGGGAACAGGGGAGCTCTGGCCTCTGCCCATTTTCCGCGTGCATCCGTGCCATGCTCGGCTAGGCACTAATTTGTACCGGTGAAAAGCGGGCACGCAGACGCGCCTCAAATGCGTCCCTCCGAGGGTTACGTACGAACACAATGTAGAAACGCGAGAAATGAAACGAACAAGTGGTGTTCAAAGAAAAAAGGAAAATACGAAAGGAGCAAGTACTGGGAGGAGATTCAAGAAAGTATGGTAGTACACATTTTCTACCTACGTACACGTGCGTCGGTAAGCACTGGAATACTCCATTGTTGGAGTACGTGAACGAATAGGTTTACTGCTCACCTGTGTCATTTGTTGGATTTGTTGGATCTGTGAACAAACATGGAGTTTTTTTTTGTTTTTTTTTTCGCCTATCACGCCTTTGAAAAGTAATCTTTTCTCCGCATCATGTGGATGGGGCGAATGATGACGGGGCGAAAAGGATGTAGAGGAGGGAGCGTAGTTTGGTGGACCTACTCAACGTCTAGCCAACGTCGACTACTCCTCTCTCTTTTGTTGCGCTCCCCTTCCGCTCCCGAGCCCCAACGGTCAAATCTGGCCTGCCTCTTAAACCCTCGCCTCCTCTTCCCCTCCGCGCACGCACCGCATCCGCATCCGTTTCCCCCCTCCCCACCCCCATTTCAAACCAGGAGACGAGAAACAAATTCCCTCATAATCCTCCGATTCAACCATCAAATCGCGCCCCTAATCACGCAGGAATCCATCCGCTCGCCTTCATCAATCGCTCGAATCCATCCAGGTACCCCGCCGATCCCTCCCCAACCAATCTCGATCTGCTAATCACTCTCTCGCTAGTTACCGGCGTCGCCTCTGATCTCTCTTCGGTTCTGCCTCCGCCGCAGCAGCAGAAGACGGAGGGGAACGGAGCGTCTCCGGCGACGGCGGCGATGATGGAGGAGGACCCGCTGATCCCGCTGGTGCACGTGTGGACCAACGCCGCCTTCGACTCCTCCTCCTCATCCTCCGCCTGGCACGCGCACGCCACGCCCGTGCGCAGGGGCGAGAAGGAGAACCGCAGGCCCGCTGAAACCAACGACGCCGACGCCGAGATCGCGCGCATCGAGGCCGAGATCCTCCGCCTCTCCTCGCGCCTCCACCACCTCCGCGTCTCCAAGGGCCACGACGCCAAGCCCACCGCGACGCGGCCGCGGCCGAGGGGGCTCAGCCTCGCCACCCTCGACGACCTCCCCGCTGATGCCGCGGACCCCGACAACCTGCTCCTCCTCCCGGACAAGCAGCAGCCCCCGCCCGCCGCGCAGAAGCCCAAGCCCGCCGCCAAGCAGCAGTTCCCGGCGTCGCGGGGCGGCAGGGGGCTCAGCATCGGCCCGCTCGACATCGCCGCCGCGAACCCCACCAAGGCCCCCGCCGCCCGTCAACAGCCGCAGCCGCAGCCGCAGCAGGGCGCCGCGGCCAGCCGCATCCTGAGGCCGATCAAGGAGCCTCCCGTGCAGCGCCGCAGGGGCGTCAGCCTCGGCCCGCTGGAGATCCAGCACGGTGTCAGCGGCACCAAGCCCGCCGTGGCGACGGCGGCCGCGGCGCGCGCGAAGGCGTTCCCCAGCAAGCTGAACGCCATCCGAGAAGAAGGGCAGGCTTCCAGGCAGCAGCCCGCGGTCCCCGCCAAGCTATGGCCGTCGAGCAACGCCAGGCAGCCGCTGGACAGCAGCAAGCAAGGCACGGCGGCGAGCAGGGCCAAGGCGAGGAGCTCCAGCATGAGCCCCAGGGCGAGGAGGCAGTCCATCGCCAGGGCCACGAACAGCACGAGGGGAGGCGTCGCTGGATTCGGGGCTGCCAAGGTGGTGGCGGACGAGCTCACGCCCAAAGCTGCGATGAACCACACCGGCAACGCGTCCACCTGCAGGAGGCCGGCAGGGAGCTCCAAGGTCAGGGTCGTCCCTAGCCGCTACAGCCTCATGCCCGGCGCGTCCCTGGGAGCCGCAACACAAGACAAGCGCCGCAAGGAGTCTCTCCCGGGATCAACAGAGGGCACATGCCAGAAGGAGGAGAAGGAGGAGATCAAAGAGATGCCCACTGAGCCTGTCGACGATGATCTCTCTCCTGAATCACTCGACAAGGTTGCTGAGCTGCTCCCAAGGATCAGGACCATGCCGCCTCCCGACGAGACTCCCCGTGACTCCGGATGCGCTAAGCGGGCGGCCGATCTGGTCGGGAAGCGATCCTTCTTCGCGGCGGCCGCAGCGGGCGAGGGCAGTGCCATTTCCTCCTACCAGGCGCGGGTCCTCGAAGCCGAGGCACCGGAGGAGGCAGCAGCAGCAGCAGGGGACGCCTTGAGCGATGAGGCAGCAGCAGCAGCAGAGGCCTTGAGCGATGAGGCAGCGGCATGATTTTGAACCATTCATGATTGGTCGGAGCGCTTGCTTAACTTGAGCATTTGGGTGAGGCTTTTTGCAGCGTGTTACATAGTCCGTCTACTGTTACATTCCTATCTCATGCTTTGTTTGCCGATTTCATTCGTTAAGGCCCTGCTAGAGTGTGAAGAAGAAGACCTTTATATGGGTGCTCTTGTTCTTAGTTTTACCTGTCAGTCAGTGTGCTCTGTTTGTGTAAGTAGTGTCATGGTGCGGTTCTGAAACCCTTTTGGTTGGAAATGCGAGAGGATAATATTCTGCTCGAAAGCTTGCTGAAGTTGAAATGTTTTCCTATTGTGTATGCAAATAGCTGATGGGTAGCACTTCTTATTTAGCCATTGTTTCAGCAATTTCACTTCTGCAGACATGTGTTCTGGTTTTCAGTTCCTGCATAGGCATAGCTGATAACATACTGAATAACAACAGTACAAACGGAGGTGATTGGGGTAGATTTATGCTGGACTGACAAAGCTTGAGTCCAAATTCACTGTGAATTCAGCATTTCCTGCCCATTGAACTTGTTTTGTTGCATCTATAGATAGATACCTTTATATGGGTGCTCTTGTCTTTAGTTTTACTTGTATGTCAGTGTGCTCTGTTTTGTGCAAGTAGTGTCATGGTGTGGTTCTGAAACCTCTTGGTCAGAAATGCAAGAGGATATTCTGTTCAAATTCACTGTGAATTCAGCATTTCCAGCCCATTGAACTTGTTTTGTTGCATCTATAGATACCTTTATATGGGTGCTCTTGTCTTTAGTTTTACTTGTATGTCAGTGTGCTCTGTTTTGTGCAAGTAGTGTCATGGTGTGGTTCTGAAACCTCTTGGTCAGAAATGCAAGAGGATATTCTGTTCAAATTCACTGTGAATTCAGCATTTCCAGCCCATTGAACTTGTTTTGTTGCATCTATAGATACCTTTATATGGGTGCTCTTGTCCTTGGTTTTACTTCTGTCATTGTGCTCTGTTTTGTGTAAGTAGTGTCATGGTGCGGTTCTGAAACCTTTTGGTTGGAAATGCAAGAGGATAATACTCTGTTCGAAAGCTTGCCGAAATGTTTTCCTTCCATAGCTCATCAGTAGCATTTCTTCTTTCATTTAGCCATTGTTTGAGCAATTTCATTTCTGCATACATGTGTATTGGGTCTCAGTACCATCTCCTATGGTTCATGCATAGGCATATATAACTGATCAGATAAATAATAACAGTAAAAATGGGTGTGACTGGGTAGCAGAGTATTCATTATAACAGCAGCCAAGAGATGGCCGACTAATCTTGAATCCATATTCACTGTAGATCCAGCATTGCCAGCCCATTGAACACTTGTCTCATGCATCTATAGATAGATAACTTTGGCTTTAGGGATGAATTTAACCCACAAAGCACAGACAGCTGGCAACAAATGGACAAAGTCATTGCTGGAGATCCGCGTGCTCATCTTGAAGCATCACGGGATGCTAAAATTGATTGGGAAAGATGAAGAAAGATTTTAGTGGCACCATCACCTGTCTATCTATAGTTAAAACAGAATGAGTGGTATTGGGAATGACATACATGTAGCTAATGCATGGCTGGCTGGCAACACTCTGAAAACTAATGCACACACACCCCGATTCCTGAAGCAGAACTGACATTAACCTTATACTCCCTCCGTCCCATAATGTAAGACGTTTTTTGACACTACACTATGTGACAGTAGGAAGGAAACTCATATAGAGAGCTGTAGATGTTACTAATTGGATCATACTGAATTTTCTTTCTGAAGCTTAGTTTCCTATAATTGTTATCTGCCCAAAAACATTTGAAAACATCATGCAGGCCATTAGGTGCCCTGCCATCCAGTGAAGGCACTTAGAGAAATCCAACAAATAAAACTGAAAAGTGAGGGATCTCACCCAGCAGAAGCTTTGAGCAACATCATGCATTAGTTTGATTTTGACCTGTTCTTGATTGATCATAGTGCTTGCTTGATTTGAGCATTTGGGGTGAGGCTTTTTGCAGTGTGTTAGATAGTCTGCTGCTACATTCATATGCTGCCATTTCCTTTGTTAAGACATTCATATGGGTGCTCTTGGGTTTACCTGTCAGTTAGTGTATTCTGGTCCAAAGGTTTGCTGAAATTGAAATGTTTTTCTCTGATGAGTAGCATTTCTTATTTAGTCATTGTCTCTACAAATTCATTACAGCATACATGTGCTCTGTTATAAACTGTAGTTTCAGTATACTACAATACGCCAGCAGTAAGCATAGCTGAGAAGATGACAAGGAGCGTGTAAATGGAGGTTCCTGAGTCGGACAAGTCACTATAAACAAGCAAAATGATGGACCAAGTAAGCATGGCTCCAAATTCATCAATTCAGTAGGACAAGTGTTCTCATTAAATCCAGCTAGGCTATGTAAAAAATTGATATATTTCTGTGGCAGCAGGAGAGCTGTATAAATTACTAATGGGTTCATACTGAATTTACTAATTGGCATCTGCCCGAAAGCATTTGAAAACAGCATGCCGGCGCATTAGCATTATTAAACATGGCATATGAGTACAAATAACTTGGGAGAGAAGTACTCTGTTCTTTCTTTCTACGAATCCTGTTGTTTGCACTTTGCAGGAGGATAACTCTGCTCTTATGTGGTTTGCAATGCTTGCTGAAATATTCTCCTTCGGGGTGTGCAAGTAGTGTTTCCTAGTCATTGTTTCAGCAGACATATCCTCTGTTAGAACTGTATTTTTCAGACTTTCAGTACTATAGTACGTCTAGTGCTGCAGTTCATGCATAGACAATAGGCATGGCTGAGAATATTATAAGAACAGTGAAAATGGATGTTCACTGCAAATGAATATGGACAAGTGTTCTCATTAACAAGAACCAAAAGATGGACCAAGCAAGCATGAATCCAAATTGACTGCATGGATCCAAACTCAATGGAAAAATCACTAATTCCGCATTGCTGGAGACACGTGAGCCAAGATCCACTGATCGCTTTGGCTCCAGGGATAAATTTGAGCCATAGAGCACATATACTCCCTCTGTTCCTAAATGTAAGTCTTTGTAGAGATTCCACTATAAACCGCATACAGATGTATATAGATACATTTTAAGTTTAGATTCATTCATTTTGCTCCGTATGTAGTCCACCTAGTGGAATCTCTACAAAGACTTATATTTAGGAACGGAGGGAGTACAAAACAGCTAGAAGCCTGGATAAGTCATTGCTGGAGAGGTTCACGTGCTCATCTTGATGCATCACGGGATGATAAACTTGAGATGGAAAGATAAAGGAGGAATCTCTAGGTCGATAGTAGGACAACATGTTCTTGTCTTGCTATTTATAAGTGGCGTTTTGCAGTGATGGAGTAACCGCAGCTGGTAGTTAGTTAATCCGTGGGTTTGTCAGCTTGCTCATAACCCCAGTTGCTCTCTGCCAATCTTGACAAAACTGGTGAGATGCCTGTGGACTATGGAGTGTGTTTGGATATATTTGCTATTGTAATTTGCTGGACTTGTCAGGGTTCACGGTTCAGCCTTGCAAGATGTCTGAAACAAGCACTGGATTTTTACAACTTCCAATGGCTGATGATCATCACACAAGGCTGATGACAAAACTTGAATTTCACTGAAGTTGCAATGTACAGCACAAGGGAATTACAATGATGGTTGGATGTAGATATGCAGAAACTATGGACAGCAAATCAAATGTACTACTAGCGCTAAATCAAAGGGGTGTTTAGTGAAGACATCTGAGTAAGAAATGGTTGTCAGGAAAATAACTTAGGCGCTCCATATCTTGCTGAACATGGACTGCAGCCTGCTGCTGTTGGCGATCTTCTTGACGACCTTCTTGGCGTCGGAGTCGCCGGAGTCGGCGAGCTCCTTGAGGCTCCCGAAGTGCTCCGACGACACGATCTTCTTCCTGCCGGCGCCCGTCTCGGCGAGCGACATGACGGCCGAGAGGATGAGGCCCTTGGCCATCAGCTTGCCCTCGGAGGGGTCGAGCAGCTGCAGCAGCCGGTCCAGGTTGTCGCCGTCCTGGATGAAGATGACCCGGTTCCCGTGCAGCGCCAGCAGGCTGGACAGCACCTGCGCCGCCATCTCCCGCACCCGGAAGGACTTCGCGGCGAGCAGGCCGGAGAGCGCGGCGAAGTACCCGGCCCGGGCCATCATCCGGCTGTACTCCTCCGAGGCCTCCGCGAGGTGGCGGAGGATCTTGAGCGTGCAGTCGAGCACCGCGTAGTCGCCGTTGTTGAGGTAGTGGAGCAGCCAGCCGAGCACGTCGGAGCTGGTCAGGTCGTCGATGGAGCTCGCCGAGGAGAAGCAGAAGAACCAGATGGCGGCCAGGGCCACCTCCCGGGCCTTGTAGGAGTAGGGGAGGTCCGGGTATATCAGCTGGAGGAGGGACTGGATGACCCCCATGCCGATGGCCTCCTCCCTCACGTCGGCGTCGTCCAGCGCCATGGCGTGCAGCAGCTCCACGGCGCCGAGCTTCCGGACCTCCTCCATCTTCTGCGAGAGCTTGACCAGCTCCGTCACCACGCCCTGCTCCACCATGAACATTTTTACTTCTTCCACCCTGCTCAGGTTCCGGAGGACGGCGAAGGAGGAGCTGAGCAGCCGGCCGCCGCTGCCGGCGTCGGCGCAGGCGTGGAGGAGCGTCGTGACGCCGCCGTGCGCGCACACGGCCCACACGTTGTCCGAGTTCTCCGTCAGCTCCCGCAGCGCCTGCGCCGCGCGCTCC
Organism: Triticum dicoccoides; assembly: GCF_002162155.2. NCBI lineage: Eukaryota > Viridiplantae > Streptophyta > Magnoliopsida > Poales > Poaceae > Triticum > Triticum dicoccoides. Next base: position 620,771,216 of record NC_041393.1, on the reverse strand, counting down.
CTGGCGAGCGCCGTGGCTGCGCCCACGCCGCCCGCGTTCTCCAGCACCTGCACCAGCGGCGCGATCACGCCGGCCTTCACCAGCATGCCCCTGTACGAGTCGGACCCCGCCACGACGGCCACGGCGCCCGCTGCCTCCTCCTGGACGCGCGGGTCCCGCGACTCGAGGAAGCCGGCGAGCACGGCGACGCCGTCGTCGACGTCGAGCGCCACGACCCGCACGCACGCCTCGTCCTCCGACATGAGCTCGGCGATTGTGGCCAGCGCCTGCGCCCTCTGCACCGGCCCGCCGATCCTGATCCGGGAGAAGAGGTCCTTGAGGAAGAACCTCTTCTCGCCGACGCCGGCGTCGGCGCCCGGCCGCACCGCGACGATGGCCTGCGACGGCGACGTGGCCGCGCCGGTGGAGGCCATCTCCTTGAGCTGCCGCACGTGCGCCTCCAGCTTGGCGCTGAGGCCGTCCATGTCGCTCCGCAGGCGCAGCCGACCGCCGCTGTACGTGCCGTCGCTGCACTGCGAGGCCACGTCCAGGATGGCCCTCACGGTGGCCGAAGCAGACTGCAGAAACTGAGCCAGCACATGGTGATGTTCTTCCCCTTCTTCCTCCTCCTCATCTTCGCCGTCGCCGCCATTGCTGCGCAGCAAACTGAGGCCGGAGCAGAGCTGCCGGAGCTTGTCCTTGACGGAATTCCACTTGGTCGGGAACTGCGGGACGGTGCAGGCCAGCGAAGACGACGCCAGAGTCTCGAGCACCATCAGCGCCTCGCCATGACCGCCCTCTGCCCCTGGCACCACCTCTGCTTCCGGTGCTGCTTCTCCCATCTCTGCAACCATGGCGACGAACCAATACGTACACAGTCCCGGTCTTGTACTTCTACCTATGCAGCAGCATGCATCTTGAGGAGCTCGCAACCAACTGATGATGATGATGCTGGTGCGAGTAGGAGGAGGAGCTGGGAGGGAGGGAACTCGTCGGAGAGCTTCAACTATTAATGGAGGTGTTGGTGCGGGTACGTGACAAATTATCAGTTTTTGTACCCATGCAGGTAGGAGTAGCCCGTGTGCGCCGCATCGGCGTGGCGTGGCCAGGGTAGATGGGCCGGCGCCCCGGTTGCTGCTGGTTGGTGCCGCGCCTGCACCTGTCCTCACCTTTTTTAGCCCTACTCCTGCCTTGCTGCCCTCCTTTTGGTTTCTTCCATTGGAATCTTGCTGCCTGCTCCCTCCCTCCAAAATCTCCATGTCCACAACATCATTTTTTAAGCTAGTAATCTCATTTGGTAAATAAACAATTTAACTAGCTAGTGCTAGTATAATAGTATAATACTCAATTTGGAATGATGGGGTTTATCAGTGGGTTGGGTGGGAGCTAGTGATCAGGAGAGCTGCTGAATATATGCCTGAGATCATCGTGCATGCTGAGGATGGGGCCATGGGCTACGGTTAAGAGTTGGTGATTATGCACTAGCCCATTATGGATTTCAGGATTTGTGAGGGCATCATCGAGTGTGTGTGTGTACCTTTCCCTGAGTAAAATATCGGCAAAGGCTTTACGCTTCCTCCTTCCGTTATTAAGTACTCCACGAACTGTACGTCGACCTGGCTGGGGATGCATGGAAGCTGCTGTGCAGTGCAAAGCCAGTGCTGTTGGGGGCCCTGGCCTAACCAACCTCAGCCGTAGGCCCGTATGATGCTTGTGTGAAGGCAAAGTCACGGTACAGGGGAGAGGGGACTAACCCAGTGGAACCAACTCGCCCTGCTCTGATCATGAGTTCGTCTGTTCGTTGTTCGCTCGGTTGTGTGCTGAGGATAGGGCCTGGATAAAAATGCAACATGAAGCAAATTGCGCATGTGCTTTCTCTCTATGTTATTTTATGCGTCGTGCATGTGCAAATTGGGGGCAATATATCAGGTAAAGGTACAGTCAGAGAGATGACAGCGAGTGAGAACACCAAGATGTAACCCGAAATTCACATTCTTGAGGAGTGCTAAGGTGCAGAATAACAGACCTCAAGAAAATGAATGTCTTATCTAAAGTCTCTGAGTGCATTGGCCGTTGAACATCCAAGCACCCTCTCACTAGGAGTAACTAGCTCTTGGGGCAATATGTGGACAATATTCACATGTATAAGGGCCGCAACGAGGCATTTTCGGAGCGAGAGGACCGCCTTGGATGTTGCCAGCAGATACGAGGAGGATAGATGCATTTTAGTCGCAGAATTCACCGTATTTTGTTGGAAGTTGACGAGGAGAGTGTAGAGTTATTGTACATGCCTGGTACAAATTTTACAAAAAAAAAAGAACTTGTGTACAAAGTAGTAATTTTGGACTAACTTCTTTTTAATATCTGAGCCACCGTTTTACTACATTTTTTTTTCTCAAATATGCATAACATGCGTATCTTTCATTGATGGGAAAGAGAAGGGTACAAGAAACCCTCTGCTGACGGTGTTACACACCCATTCCACTGTTTACATATATCTACGTTTCGCTAGACTCCCACCTATGTATCCGCCCAAAGAAACTCTCTAAGTCCGACTTTAGGAGGCCCGCCGTCCTTCAAGCTTTGCCTTTGTTAGAGACCCGTGCTAGTAGCCTACCTTGGGATGGTGTTTCGCCGCCAAACACGATCCCGTTGTGATGTTTCCACAATTCCCACAAGGCAAGTATGATGATGGCCCTCACATCCTTCTCCTTCGTGCTGTGTATCCGCTTGTTTAGGATCTACATTGTTCTAAAATAGATGCACAACTTAGCTACATTGGAGAGAACATTTTGTACACAACTTGGATAGCAAAACCAATTTACTCCGTAATTACAACTTTTCATAGACAACTTTAGGACATTTTATACAAAAATTTACTAGAGGTGTAGAATAAATATCATACACTATAGCTTAAAATAGCGCTACTGTGTGTGCGTGTGTGTGTGTGCGCGCGCTGTAGAAAAAAATTAGTGGTCAAAAGTAAATCTTGAAGACCATATAAGTATGCAAAACAACATGTATTTGTGAAGTATGGCCCCATTGTCCGGGAGATAGCGGACAATGAACTGCTTGGCTCACCACCCTTGCAGAAACAAATGTGGTTGCTAACTTGTCCTTAGTACATCAATCTGCCCCAGTTTTGATTCAGATGTCTTGCCTTCAAACCACATAGAGAGCGGGGTGACCCAACAATATTGTTTTGTCAGGACATACTTGATTAGAAGACTTTTTATAAACCAATTCGAGAGAAGGGAGGCTTTGAAGCCTGAAATTTTGTTGTAAATACATTACAACAAACATAACTGCATTTGAGGCATCCTAAGCAAACAACAACGCTAACTCGTTGGATTTTGTTACTGCCATGGCCAGTAGGCACCAAAGGTCGGGGGCAGGGTGCTCAGCTTATTCTGCTCTTCTATTTTAGGGATGAATTCTTTTACATGGCCTTTCCCTATTAGGAACAACACGAGTAAGTATAGAAGAACAATCAGAGCACCCAACATGACATAGTTGGGAGCAAAAACAAGGTATTGGTTAATATGCAGGGGGCATTGCCCCCCCCCCTCCCCCAATGCATAAGGATCTCCTCAATTGTCAAGCTTAAATATACTCAAAGTTCAAGCGTAAATCTCCTTGACCCTCTTTAACATTCTACATCAAGCTCCACCACTGATCCAATGTTCTCTTAGATATGAATTCATACTTTGTTCTGACCTTTTGTCTTGACCTTCTTGTCCTGACATACTGCTTTGAACGACCACTCCTTTGGTTTTTGTTGGTACCTTCACTCTTTTGAGCTTATTTTTGCAGGATTGTAAGTTGTGTGACATCTTTATTTTCAATGAATGAATTTGGCGGGATATTTGCAACGTGTTGCAAATCTTTTGAACTTGCGTTCATATCTTTGAGTATGTTGATTTGAGGCAGAAATTTGTTAGAGATTCAACTAATTTCCTGGCATTCTGTATGGCACTTGAATTCTCCCCCTAATGCTTGTAGATGGTCCTCACAGAATCAACATACATGCCTTGAATAACTCACCCTATGAGGGGCTTGAGGTATTGATGTAAATACAATTATTCCTCGCATTGATACCAATTATATGGCGAGAGGCCAATGATGTATGCGGGGGTGGTGATATTGGTATGTAGCCGAATTGCCGCAGATGAGAAATACGTTGTAGATTTTCATATATCAAAGATAGAGGGGGAATAATAATATGCAGTTTGGTCACGAGCGTGTAAAACTTCATGACTCCAACGTGTAGTTCGTAAGTTGCAACTCCAAAGTAAAGATCATGAAGTGAGCTTAATTTGTTGGATACCGATTTTGACCAAACCATTTTTAGTCTAGACATATAAGACAAAGTGCTAAACTTCAATTCGAGGACCATATTGAAGGCACACAAGGAGAATTCTACAATGTTGTCCATTTGAGTTTGATTGAAATCGATGTTCATAATTGTGACGCCCCCGATTCAATCATACACTAACCATGCACGCAAATGTGTACGATCAAGATCAGGGACTCGTGAGAAGATATCACAATACAACTCTAAAAGTAAAATAAGTCATACAAGCATCATATTACAAGCCAAGGGCCTCGAGGGCTCGAATACAAGTGCTCGAACATAAACGAGTCAGCGGAAGCAATAATATATGAGTACAGACATAAGTTAAACAAGTTGTCATAAGATGGCTAGCACAAACTGGGATACATATCGAAAGAGGCGCAGGCCTCCTGCCTGGGATCCTCCTAACTACTCCTAGTCGTCGTCAGCGGCCTGCACGTAGTAGTAGGCACCTCCAGTGTAGTAGGAGTCATCGTCGATAGTGGCGTCTG